>NW_025745351.1:155000-157500 GCF_021184085.1 Oncorhynchus gorbuscha
GATTACCTCTTCACGCCAATTTCTGTGTGTGAAAGACCTTTTAATGACTTGCCCATTCTCTAGTTACGAGCCCCATTGGAATTCCTGTCTGATACCCTCACTCTATTTACACTCATATATACTGTAGCAGACAGGCCGACAGGCGGGCAGACAGGCAGGCGGGCAGGCAGACAGACAGGCGGGCAGACAAACAGGCGGACAGACAGACAGGCAGACAGGTGGGCAGACAGGCAGGTAGACAGGCGGGCAGACAAACAGGCGGACAGACAGACAGGCAGACAGGCAGGCAGACAGGGAGGCGGGCAGACAGGTTTCTACATGGCTGATGTTGAGGGTTTGATAATCCTTCATGTTCCATGCTGGGTGTCCTCTCCTCATTACATCTCTAAGTGTCTCAATGGAATAACAGTAGTGGCCCCTGGGGGTCTAACTGGAGTCAATGTGCTAGAGAGTCAATGTGCTATAGAGTCAATGTGCTAGAGAGTCAATGTGCTAGAGAGTCAATGTGCTAGAGAGTCAATGTGCTAGAGAGTCAATGTGCTATAGAGTCAATGTGAGAGTCAATGTGCTATAGAGTCAATGTGCTAGAGAGTCAATGTGCTATAGAGTCAATGTGCTTGAGAGTCAATGTGCTATAGAGTCAATATGCTTGAGAGTCAATGTGCTATAGAGTCAATGTGCTAGAGAGTTAATGTGCTAGAGAGTTAATGTGCTAGAGTCAATGTGCTAGAGAAACAATGTGCTATAGAGTCAATGTGCTAGAGAGTCAATGTGCTATAGAGTCAATGTGCTATAGAGTCAATGTGCTGTAGAGTCAATGTGCTATAGAGTCAATGTGCTAGAGAAACAATGTGCTATAGATTCAGAGTCAATGTGCTAGAGAGTCAATGTGCTAGAGAGTCAATGTGCTAGAGAGTCAATGTGCTATAGAGTCAATGTGCTATAGAGACAATGTGCTAGAGAGTCAATGTGCTAGAGAAACAATGTGCTATAGAGTCAATGTGCTATAGAGTCAATGTGCTATAGAGTCAATGTGCTAGAGAAACAATGTGCTATAGAGTCAATGTGCTATAGAGTCAATGTGCTAGAGAAACAATGTGCTATAGAGTCAATGTGCTATAGAGTCAATGTGCTATAGAGTCAATGTGCTAGAGAAACAATGTGCTATAGAGTCAGAGTCAATGTGCTATAGAGTCAATGTGCTAGAGAGTCAATGTGCTATAGAGTCAATGTGCTAGAGAGTCAATGTGCTAGAGAGTCAATGTGCTAGAGAGTCAATGTGCTATAGAGTCAATGTGCTAGAGAGTCAGAGTCAATGTGCTAGAGAGTCAGAGTCAATGTGCTAGAGTGCTAGAGAGTCAATGTGCTAGAGAGTCAATGTGCTAGAGAGTCAATGTGCTAGAGAGTCAGAGTCAATGTGCTAGAGAGTCAGAGTCAATGTGCTAGAGAGTCAATGTGCTATAGAGTCAATGTGCTAGAGAGTCAATGTGCTAGAGAGTCAATGTGCTATAGAGTCAATGTGCTAGAGAGTCAATGTGCTATAGAGTCAATGTGCTAGAGAAACAATGTGCTAGAGAGTCAATGTGCTATAGAGTCAATGTGCTAGAGAGTCAATGTGCTAGAGAGTCAATGTGCTAGAGAGTCAATGGTGCTTTATTGATCAGTAGCGCCGCGCTCCTTTCTGGTGGCGGTGAGGGAACACACGCTGCCATCTGTCACGGCTGTTCCACCGCCTTGCCACCATTTTCCCCACAAATGGGTCAGAAATATCAGAATAATCCATTGGAGAAGAGAAGAGTACAGCCCAGAGCCACGACAAAAACCCCATGATCATTGTTATGACTCGCCGGAGATCAGCCAAGACATTCCTTTAATGCCAACAGGCTGCTGTTGTGACGGACCAGACATGATAGGTTGTGGATTTCTGTCCCCCTCAAACACAATCAAAGTGTGCCAGTAGCGTGTAAGTACTTGATTAGAATATCTAGGAAATATCAAGATGGGGTAATTGGGGGAAAATCGTAAAGAGCTTTGAGGCTTCTGAAATACGGTATCTGTCCTTTATATTCTGATCCAATCAGAATGTTTAATCTGAAAATAGAATGCCAGACAGTTTAAAACCCTGAAAACATCAGGAATCCTAAATAATAACTGACCAGTGTTTTAGTTGAGGACCTGATATAATTATAATCATATCAACTTTAGATTGAGGAACTGCAGAGAATGAAAAACATGTAATTGTACGAGGTCAACAATTTCAATTCCAGTCAATAAAGAAAGTAAACCAAATCAAATTCCAATTCTACACTGTTGTAATTGAAAGCATTGAAAATAATTGGAATTGTCTTGAATTTAAATGGAATTGACCCCAACCCTGAGCCCCACAGTGGACGTTCCCGAGCCCCCTGCTCACCTGTGACTGATCTGTGTCCCCCGCAGACTGGACATGGTCTCCTCCAGGTTCTGCCGTAGGTCAGCAATGTTCTTCACTGTCCGCATG
>NW_025745351.1:162500-185000 GCF_021184085.1 Oncorhynchus gorbuscha
CATTTGGTATTTGCTGCAAATAAACCTGTTAAAACAAATGTATACTATTGATGCCGTTATTAAACCACATTGTAAAAAAGGAAATAGGTGTTAAGAGATTATGAGGAAAGGTTTAGGTCTTAGATTCCTCCCGCACCGTGTTCACTGGAAATCTAGAGATCAATGACATTATTTGCATCTAAATGACATGAATGTTTGAGTAACAAAAGCCGTGAACCTCATTCTAGACTGTTTATGACGGGGAATATAGTGCAAGCACCACATCACAACGTCGTACCGGGGAGGTGATCTCAGCCTCAGTCAGATGCATCGCTATTCAAGTCCCTGTTGAGCACAACAATCATGCTACAATGCGCCACACGCACGCACGCACACACACACACACACACACACACACACACGAACACGCGCACGCGCGCCACACGCACGCACACACACACACACGCACGCACACACGCACGCACACACACACACACACACACACACACACACACACACACACACACACACACACACACACACACACACACACACACACACACACACACACACACACACACACACACACACACACACACACACACACACACACACACACACACACACGCACACACGCACACACGCACGCACACACACACACACGCACACACACGCACAAACGCACACACACACACACGCACGCACGCACGCACACGCACACACACACACACACACACGCACACACACAAACACACACAAACACACACACACCCCCAACACCACCACAGGCCACAGGTTCAGCAGCTGCCTGGTATCACTCTCCCTCTCTTCAATAATGCATGTTCTCTTTAGCTCGAGGCCCGCACCTCTCCTGGAGAGAGTGAATACCACTCCCTGCTCCACACATCCTAATGAGTCCAGCTAACACCGTGTCTCACAAAACACACCAGGGGCTCGGCAAGACTTCCTCGCATGCACCAAACTCTGAATACGCCTTCATGCAGAGAATGTCAACTCAAATCATTCAAAACCATTTCTATTGTCACCCACAATCCTCTCTGTGTTAGATAGCATGTGTCAACTCTCTGCAGCTTGCTGCAGCCACACGCCTGAGAGGAAGGAAAAACTGGATCCAGAGTGTTATGACTTCTCCCAGCTAAAATCTGTGCTGCTGAGTTCTGTCCTAACAGGCAGTACAGCACTGAGCTGCTTGTTAAACCACATCCAATACATTGTTCCCTGAGGCAAAACCCTGAGCTGCCATACTGTACTATACTGCAGCTGGTCAGGCTGGACACTTTTACTGCAAACTTTGTGTGGGAATGGGCTTTAGGAGGTACTGTAACTATCTGGATCGATCACACAGACAGGGATAGGATGGATCACTGTCACTGTTGTATTCACAGGCAGGGAGGGAGCGCGTTTGCTGCAGCTGGCAGCAGCACTAGTACCTTTTCAAGAACGGGAGAATTTGGGGCTGGGATTTTTCAGTGCAATACGAGCTATTACTACTACAGTGATACCACAATGAGTATTTATGTTACTGCTATTACTACTACAGTGATAACGCAATGAGTATTTATGTTACTGCTATTACTACTACAATAATACCACAATGAGTATTTATGTTACTGCTATTACTACTACAATAATACCACAATGAGTATTTATGTTACTGCTATTACTACTACAATAATACCACAATGAGTATTTATGTTACTGCTATTATTACTACAATAATACCACAATGAGTATTTATGTTACTGCTATTACTACTACAATAATACCACAATGAGTATTTATGTTACTGCTATTAATACTACAATAATACCACAATGAGTATTTATGTTACTGCTATTACTACTACAATAATACCACAATGAGTATTTATGTTGCTACTTTTACTACTACAGTGATAGCACAATTAGTGTTTATGTTACTGCTATTACTACTACAGTGATACCACAATGAGTATTTATGTTACTGCTATTACTACTACAGTGATACCACAATGAGTATTTATGTTACTGCTATTACTACTACAGTGATACAATGAGTATTTATGTTGGTACTTTTACTACTACAATAGCACAATTAGTATTTAT
This sequence comes from Oncorhynchus gorbuscha, assembly GCF_021184085.1. Classification (NCBI taxonomy): domain Eukaryota; kingdom Metazoa; phylum Chordata; class Actinopteri; order Salmoniformes; family Salmonidae; genus Oncorhynchus; species Oncorhynchus gorbuscha. The sequence continues at coordinate 164,585 of NW_025745351.1, forward strand.
GTTACTGCTATTACTACTACAATAATACCACAATGAGTATTTATGTTACTGCTATTACTACTACAGTGATACCACAATGAGTATTTATGTTACTGCTATTACTACTACAGTGATACCACAATGAGTATTTATGTTGCTACTTTACCACAATGAGTATTTATGTTACTGCTATTACTACTACAATAATACCACAATGAGTATTTATGTTACTGCTATTACTACTACAGTGATACCACAATGAGTATTTATGTTACTGCTATTACTACTACAGTGATAGCACAATGAGTATTTATGTTACTGCTATTTACTACTACAATGTGATTTATGTTGCTACTTTACAATGAGTATTTATGTTACTGCTATTACTACTACAATAATACCACAATGAGTATTTATGTTACTGCTATTACTACTACAGTGATACCACAATGAGTATTTATGTTACTGCTATTACTACTACAGTGATACCACAATGAGTATTTATGTTGCTACTTTTACTACTACAGTGATAGCACAATTAGTGTTTATGTTACTGCTATTACTACTACAATAATACCACAATGAGTATTTATGTTACTGCTATTACTACTACAGTGATAACGCAATGAGTATTTATGTTACTGCTATTACTACTACAATAATACCACAATGAGTATTTATGTTACTGCTATTACTACTACAATAATACCACAATGAGTATTTATGTTACTGCTATTACTACTACAATAATACCACAATGAGTATTTATGTTACTGCTATTATTACTACAATAATACCACAATGAGTATTTATGTTACTGCTATTACTACTACAATAATACCACAATGAGTATTTATGTTACTGCTATTAATACTACAATAATACCACAATGAGTATTTATGTTACTACTACAATAATACCACAATGAGTATTTATGTTGCTACTTTTACTACTACAGTGATAGCACAATTAGTGTTTATGTTACTGCTATTACTACTACAGTGATACCACAATGAGTATTTATGTTACTGCTATTACTACTACAGTGATACCACAATGAGTATTTATGTTACTGCTATTACTACTACAGTGATACCACAATGAGTATTTATGTTGGTACTTTTACTACTACAGTGATAGCACAATTAGTATTTATGTTACTGCTATTACTACTACAATAATACCACAATGAGTATTTATGTTACTGCTATTACTACTACAGTGATACCACAATGAGTATTTATGTTACTGCTATAACTACTACAGTGATACCACAATGAGTATTTATGTTGCTACTTTACCACAATGAGTATTTATGTTACTGCTATTACTACTACAATAATACCACAATGAGTATTTATGTTACTGCTATTACTACTACAGTGATACCACAATGAGTATTTATGTTACTGCTATTACTACTACAGTGATAGCACAATGAGTATTTATGTTACTGCTATTACTACTACAGTGATACCACAATGAGTATTTATGTTGCTACTTTACCACAATGAGTATTTATGTTACTGCTATTACTACTACAATAATACCACAATGAGTATTTATGTTACTGCTATTACTACTACAGTGATACCACAATGAGTATTTATGTTACTGCTATTACTACTACAGTGATACCACAATGAGTATTTATGTTGCTACTTTTACTACTACAGTGATAGCACAATTAGTGTTTATGTTACTGCTATTACTACTACAATAATACCACAATGAGTATTTATGTTACTGCTATTACTACTACAGTGATAACACAATGAGTATTTATGTTACTGCTATTACTACTACAGTGATACCACAATGAGTATTTATGTTACTGCTATTACTACTACAGTGATACCACAATGAGTATTTATTTATGTTATTTACTAGCACAATTAGTGTTTATGTTACTGCTACTACAGTGATACCACAATGAGTATTTATGTTGCTACTTTACCACAATGAGTGTTTATGTTACTGCTATTACTACTACAATAATACCACAATGAGTATTTATGTTACTGCTATTACTACTACAATAATACCACAATGAGTATTTATGTTACTGCTATTACTACTACAACAATACCACAATTAGTATTTATGTTACTGCTATTACTACTACAGTGATACCACAATGAGTATTTATGTTACTGCTATTACTACTACAGTGATACCACAATGAGTATTTATGTTACTGCTATTACTACTACAATAATACCACAATGAGTATTTATGTTGCTACTTTACCACAATGAGTATTTATGTTACTGCTATTACTACTACAATAATACCACAATGAGTATTTATGTTACTGCTATTACTACTACAGTGATACCACAATGAGTATTTATGTTACTGCTATTACTACTACAGTGATACCACAATGAGTATTTATGTTGCTACTTTTACTACTACAGTGATAGCACAATTAGTGTTTATGTTACTGCTATTACTACTACAATAATACCACAATGAGTATTTATGTTACTGCTATTACTACTACAGTGATAACACAATGAGTATTTATGTTACTGCTATTACTACTACTGTGATACCACAATGAGTATTTATGTTGCTACTTTACCACAATGAGTATTTATGTTACTGCTATTACTACTACAATAATACCACAATGAGTATTTATGTTACTGCTATTACTACTACAGTGATACCACAATGAGTATTTCTGTTACTGCTATTACTACTACAGTGATACCACAATGAGTATTTATGTTACTGCTATTACTACTACAGTGATACCACAATGAGTATTTATGTTGCTACTTTTACTACTACAGTGATAGCACAATTAGTGTTTATGTTACTGCTATTATTACCAGTGTTTCTACTATTACTAAAATTATTATTTATGTTAGCGCTACTAATAACACAACCACTACCACACAGCATCTATGACTACCTTTACCTGACACTACTACCCAAGCTTCAGTCTACTACCACACAGTAACTATGACTACCTTTACCTGACACTACTACCCAAGCTTCAGTCTACTACCACACAGTAACTATGACTACCTTTACCTGACACTACTACCCAAGCTTCAGTCTACTACCACACAGTAACTATGACTACCTTTACCTGACACTACTACCCAAGCGTCAGTCTACTACCACACAGTAACTATGACTACCTTTACCTGACATTACTACCCAAGCTTCAGTCTACTACCACACAGTAACTATGACTACCTTTACCTGACAATACTACCCAAGCTTCAGTCTACTACCACACAGTAACTATGACTACCTTTACCTGACACTACTACCCAAGCTTCAGTCTACTACCACACAGTAACTATGACTACCTTTACCTGACACTACTACCCAAGCTTCAGTCCACTACCACACAGTAACTATGACTACCTTTACCTGACACTACTACCCAAGCTTCAGTCTACTACCACACAGTAACTATGACTACCTTTACCTGACATTACTACCCAAGCTTCAGTCTACTACCACACAGTAACTATGACTACCTTTACCTGACATTACTACCCAAGCTTCAGTCCACTACCACACAGTAACTATGACTACCTTTACCTGACATTACTACCCAAGCTTCAGTCCACTACCACACAGTAACTATGACTACCTTTACCTGACACTACTACCCAAGCTTCAGTCTACTACCACACAGTAACTATGACTACCTTTACCTGACATTACTACCCAAGCTTCAGTCCACTACCACACAGTAACTATGACTACCTTTACCTGACATTACTACCCAAGCTTCAGTCCACTACCACACAGTAACTATGACTACCTTTACCTGACATTACTACCCAAGCTTCAGTCCACTACCACACAGTAACTATGACTACCTTTACCTGACACTACTACCCAAGCTTCAGTCTACTACCACACAGTAACTATGACTACCTTTACCTGACATTACTACCCAAGCTTCAGTCTACTACCACACAGTAACTATGACTACCATTACCTGACACTAGTCAGCAGTACTACCAGAACAGCAGCTCCACATCCAGCTGTACATACAACCGTACAGATGGAGACCTGTGTACGCCCCTGGCTATGGTGTGTGATGCCTACGTTGTAGCTGTGTGTGTGACTCACAGCGTGTGTGTGGTTTACAGAGTGTGTGACTAAGGGTGAGTGACTAAGGGTGTGTGTGTGGGTGTGTGTATCGGTGTAAGTGTGTGGGTGTGTGTATTATGGCGAGAGAGTGTGACTAAGTGTGTGTGTGTGTGTGTGAGAGAGAGACTTACAATGTGGGTGTGTGTGCAGCACCTGCTCCAGGTCACCTAGCATGGTGAGGATCACCTCCTTGTCCAGCTGAGCCGTGCCCTCTCGGGCGCCCCCCTCCGCCTCCTCCTCCGCCCAGTACCCCCTCTCCCTGCCACCCTGGTCCCCGACCCTGGTGCCCGCCGCTGACGCCACCTCATCGTCCGAACGCCCACTGCTGCCCTCTTCATCCGTACCCTCCTCCCTGGGCTTCCCCAGCTGCCCACGTAGCGTCTCCCAAGGCGGTTGCTGTTGCCCGCCCAGCGATGCCCGCCCGACCGCCGTGCACCTCCATGGCACAGGGATGAGGGAGTGCTCTGACTGGGAGAGAACTTTAGTCAGGGAGAGGGACAGGGAGCGCGCCCTGGTGCCCTTCACACCCATGCCCTCCCTGGCTGCCTCCTTCCTGGGGCTGCCCCCTCGCGCTGGGGATGATGACAAGGATGAAGAGGATTTGGAAGGCGTGGGCGGGTCATCCAGCTCGAAGGAGTACACCCGCTGCTCGCCCTCGCTCAGCAGGGTCAGGTTGGTCAGGGAGCGCTGCTTGCGGAGGTTCAGGTTGTCTGGGAGGGGTTGGGGGGGTCGGCGAGGGGGGCTTCCACCCTGGTACACAGAGAACTCGGCGCCTCTCTTCATCTTCACCTCCTTGCTCTCGTTCACTCTCTCTCTGTTCGTCAGTGGGTCTGTGCTGGTCCACCTGTTTGGCTCTGTTCCCGGTCACATCCTGGCAGTGGTGGCTGGTGAGCCGGAGGAGGGGAGAGGAGAAGAAGGTGGCGAGAGAGGTGAAGACACCTCTATCTGTGGGGGGGGCTTAGGTGGCCCCGTGTCCAGCGCTCCTCGAGGGTCCAGGCTTCATCAAGATGGAAGGAGTGAGGGATGGAGGGATGGAGAGCATGTTGCAGACGCCTGGATGAAAAACTCCCCCCTCACACACAGCAGAGTCCAGAGGCATCCTCCAGACATTGCATTCCCATGGTCACACAGTTAATAACTGGTGCCACAGACACACACCAACGCAAAAAACAGACACTGCTTTACCTCCTCCTCCTCCTCCTCTTCTCTCTCTCTCCTCCACCTCAAAACAGCAAGAAGCGGTGAGGGGTGTGGATAAATGCGATTTTACATCTCTCTCTTTCTCACGCAATCTCTCTCTCTCCGCTCTATTCTACTTTCTCTCTGCTTCTCTCTCTCTGCTTCTCTCTCTCTGCTTCTCTCTCTCTGCTTCTCCCTCTCTTTATCTTTCTCTATTAAGAGCAGAGGGGAGCATTTCATTCCTCTCTCCCTCTCTGCGCTCCTGTTAATTACCAGCTCAGCAGAGCCTTTGCTTCTCTCCCTCTCTCCTCTCCTCACACCAGAGAATGGAGCCAGCACTCAATCTCTCCGACCTGTTCATTTTAGCATTCAGCCTGCAATTCTATCCTTCCTCTTCCTCTGCCGCTCTCTCTCTTACTCTCTGGCTCATCTGTTTCTCCCTCCTCTCTCTTCTCTCTCCTTGTCTCTCCTTTTCTCTCGTCTCGCTGGTTTCCCTTTCCTCTGCTGCAGTAGTAGCAGCCTCTGCTGTGGCTACTGCCGACCATCAAAGCACGTGTGTTCAGTCTCCACGTCTGCCCACTTCAGTTCAGGAAACGCCTCACCACAAGTCGCAGGGTACTTGGGGAGTATGTGTGAGAGCGAAAGAGAGTCAAAGGATGAAAATGCATGTTCAACACTGCTGCTTTCCCCTCTTCTCTTCTCCTCCCCCTCTCCTCCTCCTCTTCTCCCTCTTCTCCTCCCCCTCTTCTCTTCTCCTCCCCCTCTCCTCCTCCTCTTCTCCCTCTTCTCCTCCCCTCTCCTCCTCCTCTTCTCCCTCTTCTCCTCCCCCTCTTCTCTTCTCCTCCCCTTCTCCTCTTTCCCTTCTCCCTCTTCTCCTCCCCCTCTCTTCTTCTCCACCTCTCCTCCTCCTCTTCTCCCTCTTCTCCTCCCCCTCCTCTTCTCCTCCCCTTCTCCTCCTTCCCTTCTCCCTCTTCTCCTCCATTTCTCCTCCTCCCATTCGCCCTCTTCTCCTCCCTCCTCTCCTCCCCTTCTCCCACTTCTCCTCCCCCTCTTCTCCTCTCCCTCTTCTCCTCCCCCTCTTCTCCTCCCCCTCTTCTCCTCTCCCTCTTCTCCTCCCCCTCTTCTCCTCCCCCCCTCTTCTCCTCCCCCTCTTCTCCTCTCCCTCTCCTCCTCTCCCTCTCCTCCTCTCCCTCTCTGCTTCCCCTGATAAAAACCAGAGTGACTGGGAGTTGTTTGGACAGCACACCTGCGAGTTGCGGCTCCCTGATAGCAGTGCTGCTCTGATGCACAGGCTAATTAAACGCTATAGGGGTTAATGAGGTAAAGAGTAAACCCTGGCTCTCCTCTCGCCAAGACTGCAGACTGTCTGTCAACAGCTTCAACACTTCTTCTAGTATTAATAACCTCAACAGTACAGACACACACACCATAGACAAACAACAGCCTCCATGTGACCACACATGCTATAAGCTCGTGATGCAGAGAAACTCATGGTAGCAGTTGCCCTGAGCAACCATATCCAAGGTGACATTAACTGCCATGGACAGAGATGGCATTTACAGTTGTAGGATCGTAACTTGACCAGTTTCTCCCCAGACATTTTTGTAGGGGTTGATACATTTTTAGTTAGGGCAAATCAAGTCTGACATTTTAAAATGTGTGCCAAGAGTGTGCAAAGCTGTCATCAAGGCAAAAGGTGGCTACTTTGAAGAATCTCAAATATATATTATATTTAGATTTGTTTAACACTTTTTGGGGTTACGACATTATTCCATATGTGTTATTTCATAGTTTTGATGTCTTCACTATTTTTTGAAATAAAGAAAAACCCTGTAATGAGAAGGTGTTTCCAGACTTTTGACTGGTACTGTAGGCCGACCTCTACATTGACGCTACACTGATCTTCTGTGAAATGACTGTAAGTTGCTCTGTCCGTTAAACCACCAAAATGTAAATGACATGTAAACTCAGTGCTGCAGGAAATGTATCCCGAAGATGATGACCCATAAGTGGCTTTTTGAAAGACTTCCTTCACTATAGAGGCTACCGCAGACTCACATTCCAGGCAACGAGCAGTTCAGGAGACAAAACGAAGAAAAAAAAACAGTTTCCCCTAGGTACAGATCTAGGATCTGCTTTCCCTCCCGAATCCTAACCTTATGAATAGTGAGGGAAAAACAAAACTGACCCAAGATCAGTGTTGGTGCCTCAGATTATCATCTACATACGTTCATAAAAAAGAAAAGAAAAAACAGCTAAATCAGACTTTCTGAGTAGAACACAACTGCAAACATTCTCATAAATGAACAAATCAAAGCAGAAAGTTCAATGGAGTCTCGCTGACCGCGGCGCTCATTGTGCCGTGACCACAGTGTGTATATTACAGGTTTGGCGATGTAAAAACACAACATTCCAGACATTGTACCTCGGCTGTGGCTTTGTAAAGGCACACATTTAGAGGACTAAAGTAGCACTATGTAGGGACCGTTCCCTGTGTAGACGACGATTTGGGGAGTCATTTGTTTTGTGACAGAACAATCTTTTGTTTTCCCAAATGACAAACCAGTTGATAGTAGAGCAAGGCCTAATGCAGTGTGTTTAGTTAACATGCAGACCCACTAGGCAGGAATACATAGCAATAGATGTACTATGACTTGACAGATACCTGACCTGCAACACCAAAGCTACGTAATAACACGTCATCATTTCCAAAGGACATCATCCACATTACATTTCCATCGTATTGAAACTCTATCGGTCTCTGAGTAAATGCCAACGTGAGCTGCAGCCCACCACCCTGATAATACAGATTCTATCTCTGTCTCCTGCAGCCCAGCCCACCACCCTGATAATACAGATTCTATCTCTGTCTCCTGCAGCCCAGCCCACCACCCTGATAATACAGATTCTATCTCTGTCTCCTGCAGCCCAGCCCACCACCCTGATAATACAGATTCTATCTCTGTCTCCTGCAGCCCAGCCCACCACCCTGATAATACAGATTCTATCTCTGTCTCCTGCAGCCCAGCCCACCACCCTGATAATACAGATTCTATCTCTGTCTCCTGCAGCCCAGCCCACCACCCTGATAATACAGATTCTATCTCTGTCTCCTGCAGCCCAGCCCACCACCCATAATACAGATTCTATCTCTGTCTCCTGCAGCCCAGCCCACCACCCTGATAATACAGATTCTATCTCTGTCTCCTGCAGCCCAGCCCACCACCCTGATAATACAGATTCTATCTCTGTCTCCTGCAGCCCACCACCCTGATAATACAGATTCTATCTCTGTCTCCTGCAGCCCACCACCCTGATAATACAGATTCTATCTCTGTCTCCTGCAGCCCAGCCCACCTCCCTGATAATACAGATTCTATCTCTGTCTCCTGCAGCCCAGCCCACCACCCTGATAATACAGATTCTATCTCTGTCTCCTGCAGCCCAGCCCACCACCCTGATAATACAGATTCTATCTCTGTCTCCTGCAGCCCAGCCCACCTCCCTGATAATACATATTCTAACTCTGTCTCCTGCAGCCTCGGGCCACTGTCTATCCGGATGAGCCGCCACGTCCCCACAGCTAGAACAAGACGCCGGGCTCCGGGGCGTAACCGATGGCCACTGTGTAAACAAAGGGCCACAGATGCCTCCAGTGTCCGCCAGTCGTTCCTGACCTTTTCCCTTCGCCGTGTGAGGCGGGGATCAAGGGACCCCCCATGCTACCTCAAACACAAACACGCACACACACGCAATCACAGGAAAGTACACACACATACAATATACTGTAACACACACACACACACACACACACACACACACACACACACACACACACACACACACACACACACACACACACACACACACACACACACACACACACACACACACACACACACACACACACACACACACACACACACACGTGTCAGCGAGTGTTGCCTACCTGAGATTTCTTCCAGGCACTGCTTGGCAGTCTTGCTGTAGACCAGGTCTCCCTTGGTGGGGCTGAGGCAGTGGTCTGTGGGGGCCACCGTGGTACAGTCGTTCTCGGAGTACGTCCTGGGAGAAACAAACGAGGCCATGGTTATTCAGGAGACACATTGCATAGAGCGTTTGTTTTCATGTGGTAAAAAAACGGGACCCGGACTGAAATACTTCTATTCGTGCTTTTCTGTATTTTCAACAGATGAAGATGAATATCTCAGGAGGATCTCTTGGATGAAGTGAGGTTTTGTGGGTGAAGGGAAGTTTGTCTCTCTATCTGTGTGTGTGTGCATGCATGAACCTGCCTATGTTCAGCCAGAATCCACATACTGGCTTGCATTCCCTGTCTCCCTATAGCCCCTGGTCGAAAGTAGTGCACTAAAAAGGGAATAGGGTGCCATTTGGTAGGCAGCCTGTGTTTGTTCCCTTGCCTTGGGCAGAGATGTGAGAAACACAGCCAGACGTCCTGACGGCTGCTAGATAACTCTCCCTCACCGGCACACCCACAATAAAGCCTTTCCCCAGCCACCTGCACCGCCACAGATAAACTGGCAGCCACAGAATGCTGCATCAGCCAATGAGTTGAGCACTGTGAAACCTCAGCTTCTAACATCCGCCCTACAAACTACTTCTAGCTACATAGAATTTCACAGAGAGAGACATTCAGAAATATGGCAGCAATTTGACAGCTTGCAAAAAATGTCGGAATGGGTAAATTAAATGTTTACTGGGGGAGGGTATATATTCTGACTACTCAGTTTAGGAATGTTTGTTATAAAGATGTACAACAAGGATCTCAAATCAGTCTAAAAAATACCCTGAGAAATGTACTGAGAACAAAACGAAGCACAGCACAGCCAATCATAAGTGAGAATCTCAGGTGGAATCAGGTCAGAGAGAGGACGCACATACAATGTCAACGTCACAGTGCCTTACAATCACCTCCCCTGCTGCTGTCAAAGGCAGAGGCAGGGGGACTGTAATCAACGAAACACAAACTGCAGCTAACTGCTGCTGCCTCTGCTCTTCTCAGCCTATGGCCCGGCTGCTCTGCTGTGGCACAGGAGAGGGAAGAAACCTAATTGGCCCTGAAATGACGGTAAATTGCGGCGCAGCGGGAGGCCCTAAGTGCGAGGCCGCTGACAGTTCCTCCTCTGTCAGGCAGGTCGGCGGGGGCACACCTCCCTCCGGAAGGGAGTGAGAGAAACAGAGGAAAGGGGGAGGGAGGGAGACATGGGATACTATAGCCAGGATTGGACAAGCGAAGGGGAGAGGTAGGCAGGAGTGTGAGTGATCAGGTAGAACTGAGCATGTCAACCTGTTGGCTGCTGAGCCACAGAAGACCACGTGCTTTTCATTTTGGTTGGTTGCATCCTGGTTAAGTAGCTGAGTCATGATAAAGACCTGACATGAATACAAAGTAGGAAAGAGATATGAAGAGAATCCCTTTTCAATGGCATGACATTACAGTGTATGTTGTGTGTTGCTTGTCTCCCATTTCATTTAGATGGAGAACAGGTTGGAGAACAACAGCCGTCACCTGCATCTGCCTATGAATGAGAATCAGGGATGCCTGTTAATGGGCAAGACGGCGAGGTGCATTGGACGGATTAAGACGAATTCTCAATTGTGAGTCAGCGAGAAGCAGAGTGCATTGTGTGCCAAGGTTGAACCCTTTTTGGAAATTATAGAGAAAGAGAAGAGAGGGAAAAGTTACTCGGAAGCCGATTATGGCTTGTTAATAGGACCCCCCCCCCCCGAACGCCAGAACTGCTGTTAGCACGCCCGCCATCACAGGCTCTGTCTCTGACATCACAAAGCCCCTACCCAGCGGCCCCCATCCAGTCGACAGATTGAAAGGTGGGAAATTATCTTTGATGGGCGGCATCCGTCTGGAATCAAGGCTTCCACCTCTCTCCAGACACTCTAATAATAGGGGTTATTTGGGGCGCCGTGGGATGCAGAGATTCAATTGGTTGTACGCACATCAAGATGGAGTGTGACTGGATGAGCCAGCCCTCGTGTGTCTGTATGTGACTGTAGGGCACCACATGCAGTCCTGTGGGCACAATGACAGAACGTGGGATGCGGATGAAGGAGTGGAAGTATGGAGGGATGGAGGAGGGCCTCTATTCTCTGTCTCCCCATGAAACCTGTTCTAGATGGATCACGATGAGAGATCAGTCAAAACGCAGCCTGCGTCCCTAATAGCTCCCTATTTCCTATATAGTGCACTACCTTAGAGCAGAGAACTGTGGGCCTCGGTCAAAAACAGGCCTCTGGTCAAAAGTAATGCACAAGACAGGGATACAATTGGGATCAGATGCATTTGATAAGACGAGTAAAGTTAAAAGACTGGAAATTCATCTTGGAGTATAACTGTCACTGTAGAAGAGGACATTTTAGACAAACATGCCCAATAATTCCCCCTCAATTCCACTAACAACGAGTCTCTAAACTGTCCAAATAAATCATTTTTTGTATTGTTCTCAACGAAGTTGAACTCCTTCGCAGAAATCAAGTGGAAAACAAGGGACATTTGCTGCATATAAACACCCAAATGATGGACGGTTCAGACACAAGTTCAGCTGAACTACGTCAGGTGGAACAGAGGGCCTTGGGGTAATGCTGCAGGCATAGACATCAGGACATGGAGGTAGTGAGGTTCGTTTGAACTGTCATTGTAACAACCTGCTGAGGTTAGTTTGGACTGTCATTCTAACAACCTGCTGAGGTTAGTTTGGACTGTCATTCTAACAACCTGCTGAGGTTTGTTTGGACTGTCATTCTAACAACCTGCTGAGGTTCGTTTGGACTGTCATTCTAACAACCTGCTGAGGTTTGTTTGGACTGTCATTCTAACAACCTGCTGAGGTTAGTTTGGACTGTCATTCTAACAACCTGCTGAGGTTCGTTTGGACTGTCATTCTAAAAACCTGCTGAGAGCTGAGGGGAAGGCTGTGCACAAGAGCTGAGGGGAAGGCTGTGCACCAGAGCTGAGGGGAAGGCTGTGCACCAGAGCTGAGGGGAAGGCTGTGCACCAGAGCTGAGGGGAAGGCTGTGCACCAGAGCTGAGGGGAAGGCTGTGCACCAGAGCTGAGGGGAAGGCTGTGCACCAGAGCTGAGGGGAAGGCTGTGCACCAGAGCTGAGGGGAAGGCTGTGCACCAGAGCTGAGGGGAAGGCTGTGCACCAGAGCTGAGGGGAAGGCTGTGCACCAGAGCTGAGGGGAAGGCTGTGCACCAGAGCTGAGGGGAAGGCTGTGCACCAGAGCTGAGGGGAAGGCTGTGCACCAGAGCTCATTTGGGTAATTGTGATTTGATTGTGTATTTTTCTTTGTATTTTAAGTGAACATCCTACAAAGCCCTGTCTGTTAACAGTCTTGAAGACAAAGGCTGTCAGATGAGGATTCTTGGCTTGATGGGATTACTCCCCCAGGTTACTCGTGGTATGGTGTAACTAGCTAATATAAAAACACGTCATAGCTTATGAACACACCAATCATTAGAGAGACCTTCGCCAGACCACTGCATTATACCCCAGCCCCATTGTCACACAAAACAATCGCATGCGCGTACACAGACACACACACACACACACACACACACACACACACACACACACACACACACACACACACACACACACACACACACACACACACACACACACACACACACACACACACACACACACACAGACACAGACACAGACACAGACACAGACACAGACACAGACACAGACACAGACACAGACACAGACACAGACACACACACAGACAGTCTCACCTATACATGAAGGGGGCGACGGTGGCTGTGTTGGGGTGGTTGTGCTGCTGCTGCTGGGGGAGCTGCACCGCTCCGTTCCCCCCCATGGCCCCGGGGGGCTGGGACAGGGCAGAGGTGCTGGTGGAAGACACCATGTTGCTCCGCCGGCCCTCCAGGCCCCCCAGGGAGCGCTGCTGCATGTAGTAGCCCCCCTGGCCCCCTTTAACCACCTTGGCCTTGTCCCCTTCCCTGCCCCCTCCACTACCACCCTGGGTGGCCTGGGCCTGGGTCTGGGCTTGACCGCCGGCCGGCTTCCCCGTAGCCGAGGGGGCCTTGAGCCCAGGCTTGGGGATTCCACTGGAGGTAGGGGGGATGGCGCTGTCCTTCTTGCCCGCTGCAGGCTTGCCTCCCTTGGGGATGAGGCTGGCGATCTTAGAGGTCTTCTTGGATGGATCCACCATGGGTTCCCGTTGTTCCTCTTTGGGAGGGGTGCTGGCCTTGCCTCCTTTGCTCCTGCTCTTATCCTCCTTGTCTTTGGGCTGGGGCAGGGACTTATTGCTGCCGCCGCTGGAGGGCGACGAGCCCTTCACACAGCCCTTATTGGCTGCTGCCAGGGAGGGGGGCGAGGCAGTCTTGGCCTGCTGCTTGGTGTTGCTGCTGCTAGTACACATTGGCGACATTGGCTCCGTTATGCTTAGCCCTTCCTCGCCGTACTCCGACATGTCATCCTCCTCCTGCAAGGCCATCTCGGCCACCGACGGTGAAGTCCGCGAGGCCGAGCGAGGGTTGATCATCCGGAACTTGTCCAGCATGGATCTCTGGGAGGCGCCAGCGACAGAGCCCGATTTGGGCGCCTCAGTCATGGGGTGCCGTAGACGGTCGGAGGCGGGGGGTGGGGTGGGCGAGGGAGAGGGCGAGGTGGAGACCGAGAGCATGGAGGAGGTGGCACTGTGCTTCATGTTCATGGACTTGCTGCGCCAGGACTTGCCGGCGGTGGGGGAGGGGATGGCAGAGGCCAGCTGCTGCCCGCTGAGGCTGGTGGGCACTTGGGCACCTCCGTTCATGCTGCAAGGCAGAGGGATGCTCTTCGCCGATTCTGCAAAGGAGACAAATAAACAGACACACATTTACATCAACCGTCTCAGGAACACAACTGGATCAATACATGCACATGTGGTCTCATATACTGAGAGAACAATTTGGATTGACAATGAAATGGCAGGTACTTTCTATGTAGAGCCAAATATTCACCGTCATTGAGTCATCTACAACAGGGGTGTCAAACTCATTCCATGGAGGGCCTAGTGCCTGCAGATGTACATTTTGTACATTCATTGAAGCCCTAGACCACCAGGTGTGGGGAGTTCCTTACTAATTAGTGACCTTAATTCATCAATCAAATACAAAGGAGGAGGGAAAACCCGCAGACACTCGGCCCTCCGTGAAATGAGTCTGACACCTGTGATCTACAGCCTCTGGCACTTTGACAGAAGAACCATCATTGCAGTAAAAACTCTTAAAAGTAGCACTCTATGATATAAAAGCACATAGGTTCTTCCCCAACGACAGGTATGACCAGAGTAGTCCATCACATGGGAGCTTTCCATTGGCGTCACACTGGTGTCTCAAAGATGTTGTTGAACCCGGCCCAGGATCCACTACACTGTCACATTCATGCTTCTATTACATGAGCACAAGCAGGGAGAAGAAGAGAGGGGGAGAAAAGGAGAGAGGGGGAGAGAAGGAGAGAGGGGGAGAGAGGGGGAGAGAAGGAGAGAGGAGGAGAGAAGGAGAGAGGGGGAGAGAAGGAGAGAGGGGGAGAGAAGGAGAGAGGGGTAGAGAAGGAGAGAGAAGGAGAGAGGGGGAGAGAAGGAGAGAGGGGAGAGAAAGAGAGAGAGGGAGAGAAGGAGAGAGAAGGAGAGAGGGGGAGAGAGGGGGAGAGAAGGAGAGAGGGGGAGAGAAGGAGAGAGAAGGAGAGAGAGGGGAGAGAAGGAGAGAGAGGGGAGAGAAGGAGAGAGGGGTAGAGAAGGAGAGAGAAGGAGAGAGAGGGGAGAGAAGGAGAGAGGGGGAGAGAAAGAGAGAGAGGGAGAGAAGGAGAGAGAGGGGGAGAGAAGGAGAGAGAGAGAGGGGGAGAGAAGGAGAGAGGGGGAGAGAAGGAGAGAGAAGGGGAGAGAAGGAGAGAGAAGGAGAGAGGGGGAGAGAAGGAGAGAGGGGAGAGAGAAGGAGAGAGGGGGAGAGAAGGAGAGAGGGGGAGAGAAGGAGAGAGGGGGAGAGGGGGAGAGAAGGAGAGAGGGGGAGAGAAGGAGAGAGGGGAGAGAAGGAGAGAGGGGGAGAGAAGGAGAGAGGGGGAGAGAAGGAGAGAGGGGGAGAGAAGGAGAGAAGGGAGAGAAGGAGAGAGGGGGAGAGAAGGAGAGAGGGGAAGAGAAGAGAGAGAGAGAGAAAGAGAGAGAGATGTTGTTTGGATGGGTCAGTAGGCATTTTCTGCACCACAGGAGACAGACATAGAAAGGCTCGTCTTGCTCTCTCTGCTAGGCTGCAGGGGGGATTGGTTGGTAAGGATGGGGGGCACAGTCGGGGGGTAGGAACAAAAAAGAAACAGAGCAGATCGGCAGTGCGCTCTCCAAATCTTTCCCACTGCAAACAGAGATCCTAGTGCAGCAGTGCAGCCTGCTGCACACTCAAGCAAAACATTGACTCAGCAATTGATTCTGCAAAACCTAAAACTGTTGCCGTTTCCCCTTGTGACAGTGGGATGCCAGGCTATTCACCCCCTGGGCCAAAGCTGCCTGGTAACTTGGCAGGTGTCTAATGCCAACAGAAAATAAAAACATTTACTAGTGTGGCATTGGAAAGCAAGAATAGGTTGATACATTAATAAAACAACTGTATACTCGCTTTCAAATCAACCGGGGTGTTTCAGAATGCACAGCCACACCACACACAC
Organism: Oncorhynchus gorbuscha; assembly: GCF_021184085.1. NCBI lineage: Eukaryota > Metazoa > Chordata > Actinopteri > Salmoniformes > Salmonidae > Oncorhynchus > Oncorhynchus gorbuscha. The sequence goes on from NW_025745351.1 coordinate 180,570, forward strand.
ACACACACACACACACACACACACACACACACACACACACACACACACACACACACACACACACACACACACACACACACACACACACACACACACACACACACACACACACACACACACACACACACACACACACACACACACACACACACACACACACTCTATGACGTGTCGGCGCTACACCCGCCCCACGCACACCCATCCGTCAGGAGCGTGAGACAACCGATGGTCCCGTTAGCCGCTCAGCAGTGGCTCTGACCTTCTGAAGGACCCCCATTTCTCCTCTCTAGTGGGTGTTCAGATCATCATCAATCCCTTAGCAGATGCCTCCCAGCCCCTACACTGTGCTTTCCATGGAGATACATTAATACTGTACTGGCACTTTCTACCAAGGGGAGAAGTTAGTGATAGGAAATGCATTGCAAAATTAAGGATTATACAATATACTGTATGTACAAAAGTATGTGGACACCCCTTCAAATTTGTAGGTTCGGCTATTTCAGCCACATCCGTTGCTTACAGGTGTATACAATCGAGCACACAGCCATGCAATCTCCATAGACAAACATTGGCAGTAGAATGGCCTTACTGAAGAGCTCAGTGACTTTCACCCGGTCAACTAAGTTCTGTTATTGTGAAGTGGAAACGTTTACACGCAACAACAGCTCAGCCAGGAAGTGGTAGGATACACAAGCTCACAGAACAGAACCACAGAGTGTTGAAGTGCATTGTGCGTAAATATTGTCTGTCCTCAGTTGCAACACTCACTACGGAGTTCCAAGCTGCCTCTGGAAGCAACGTCAGCAGTCGGGAGCTTCATGAAATGGGTTTCCATGGCTGAGCATCCGCACACAAGCCTAAGATCACCATGCGCAATGCCAAGCGTCAGCTGGAGTGGTGTAAAGCTCGCCACCATTGGACTCTGGAGCTTTGAAATCGCGTTCTCTGGAGTGATGAATCACGCTTCACCATCTGGCAGTCCGAAGGACTAACGTGGGTTTTTTGCGGATGCCAGGACAACACTACCTGCCCGAATGCATAGTGCCAACTGTAAAGTTTGGTGGAGGATGAATAATAGTCTGGGGCTGTTTTTCATGGTTCGGGCTAGGCCCCCTAGTTCCAGTGAAGGGAAATCTGACATTCTAGATGATGGAAGCAAGTCCCCGCAGCAATGTTCCAACATGTAGTGGAAAGCATGTCCAGAAGAGTAGAGGCTGTTATAACAGCAAAGTGGGGACCAACTCCATATTAATGCTCAGAATTTTGGAATGAGATGTTTGACGAGCAGGTGTCCACATACATTTTGAGCATGTAGTGTATGTTTGCCTTCTACTGTCTACTGATTGATGTAGTGTCAAACAGCAGGGACATGCTGGGATTCACATTCACAATATAGAACTGCCTGTCCTCTCCATCTCCTCATTCAGCTCTACTCTCCATCTCCTCATTCAGCTCTACTCTCCATCTCCTCATTCAGCTCTACTCTCCATCTCCTCATTCAGCTCTACTCTCCATCTCCTCATTCAGCTCTACTCTCCATCTCCTCATTCAGCTCTACTCTCCATCTCCTCATTCAGCTCTACTCTCCATCTCCTCATTCAGCTCCATCTACTCTCCATCTCCTCATCTCCTCATTCAGCTCTACTCTCCATCTCCTCATTCAGCTCTACTCTCCATCTCCTCATTCAGCTCTACTCTCCATCTCCTCATTCAGCTCTACTCTCCATCTCCTCATTCAGCTCTACTCTCCATCTCCTCATTCAGCTCTACTCTCCATCTCCTCATTCAGCTCTACTCTCCATCTCCTCATTCAGCTCTACTCTCCATAGACGACAGTACTTATTAAAGGATGCTCGACGGTTTATGGAACCACATTATTTTCAAACCTGCATGGTGGAATTCTATCTATGCTGAGTCATAAGCACAACAATATAGCTGAACTGGTGGCCTTTCCAGGGACGCAGCCTCAGCCTGAGAAACCGTGATTCTCCCTAACCGTGTAGTATTTTCCCCAGAGGCAAGGGAAGGGCTTTAGCTGCCGCCACGCGAGGCCTCGGAACACTTAATCAGCTTATGATCTGGGCCACAGCCTTTAAAACCTTACGACGCCTGTAAACGTGTCAGTCTGTGGGAGGAACATGTAAGCTGGCACACGCCAAGTCATCTCTTTAAAGACCAGCCTGTGTGTGTGTGTGTGTGTGTGTGTATGTGTGTGAGTGTTTAAGAATCTCACTTAACCCTTACATCTAAGAAGCCCAGTCATTCTTGTGATAGGGTGACAGAGCTTGCCCTCACACCATGGAAACAGCCGTGAAAGTTGGGCAACAGAAATGCTACGCTTGATTTGATTTCTTTGTCGGAGTCGCGGGCAACACTGTGATAAGATTGTGAATGATGGCCGAAGTGTTTGGGATTCAGTATGTGCGGCCAGCGAATTAACCATGTCTTTAAAGATAACAGGGGCCCGAAGGATGACATTTCATACCAATCGGCTGACGCCACCAACGCCCCAGAGAAGTAGAGACTTGGCGTTACCATAGCAACACTTTCTTTCACAACCGCTTACTTCATCGGCTGAGAGTGAAATGTCACTTTTGCTGGCTGGGCGCTGGACCCTCACACGTCTGCTGCTCAGTGCTCACACACCCATCGTATGGCACGCAAACACACACACACATGCCCCTCCCCACACACACACATGACCCTTCCACACACACACACACACACACACACACACACACACACACACACACACACACACACAGTGAGCTGAGTAAATCCTCTTGTAATAAACACCAAGTCCCTATATCTGTGAGCCTGCCCTCATTTTCTCTCCCTTTGGACAGCTGGAAGTGTCCCCAATGGCACACTACTCCCTATATAGTGCACTTAATAGGGAATAGGTTGTCATTTGGGATGCAGATCCTGTCACCCTGAGCTGGCCTGCACTAGCCTGCAGCTCTTGCTTTTTACATGATCTCTTCAGACAGGCTCTTCTGCCATGACTAGACTCTCAATTCCCTGTCTTTTGCTAAAGGTTTGGCTGCATAATAATATAATAATAATAATATCATTGAAATTTCTCTGACATTTCCTTGGAATTGTTTGATTTGACCCCCAAATCTAAAGCCTCCACCCTCGCAGGGATGAGGAGGAGGCCTCTTATTTACAGTGGGCCTAAAGTTGAGTCCTTAGGCTGGGGTCAATCTCTCACTCCCAATGACATAACTCCCCTATTGGCAAATTGTTGAGGAGAGTGACTGGCGACTGGCCATGTTACACAAGGCTGATTAAAATAGATTGGAAATGTGTTGGGCTGCATACAAAGAAAACAATAGATATACACAAAAACATTCTGGATCACACACATTAAAACAGACCTGTATCAAGATTAAGGATTGGAATTGCAATATTAAGTACAACATTAAATGCTTAAATACCAGGCTGATTCATGAGCATGGACATGACTCCTGAGTTTAACACTGGACTAGTGACTGATAGACAAGCAGCAGACTGCCTCTTCATGTACACCATGCAATTAGCTCCCCAGAGTCATACTGCCAGTGAGCAGTGAGAGAGAGGGGAGACAGACAACATACTGCCAGTGAGTGGTGAGAGAGAGGGGAGATAGACAACATACTGCCAGTGATTAGTGAGAGAGAGGGGAGATAGACAACATACTGCCAGTGATTAGTGAGAGAGAGGGGAGATAGACAACATACTGCCAGTGAGTAGTGAGAGAGAGGGGAGATAGACAACATACTGCCAGTGATTAGTGAGAGAGAGGGGAGATAGACAACATACTGCCAGTGATTAGTGAGAGAGAGGGGAGACAGACAACATACTGCCAGTGATTAGTGAGAGAGAGGGGAGATAGACAACATACTGCCAGTGATTAGTGAGAGAGAGGGGAGATAGACAACATACTGCCAGTGATTAGTGAGAGAGAGGGGAGACAGACAACATACTGCCAGTGATTAGTGAGAGAGAGGGGAGACAGACAACATACTGCCAGTGATTAGTGAGAGAGAGGGGAGACAGACAACATACTGCCAGTGATTAGTGAGAGAGAGCGGAGACAGACAACATACTGCCAGTGATTAGTGAGAGAGAGGGAGATAGACAACATACTGCCAGTGATTAGTGAGAGAGAGGGGAGACAGACAACATACTGCCAGTGATTAGTGAGAGAGAGGGGAGATAGACAACATACTGCCAGTGATTAGTGAGAGAGAGGGGAGACAGACAACATACTGCCAGTGATTAGTGAGAGAGAGGGGAGACAGACAACATACTGCCAGTGATTAGTGAGAGAGAGGGGAGACAGACAACATACTGCCAGTGATTAGTGAGAGAGAGGGGAGATAGACAACATACTGCCAGTGATTAGTGAGAGAGAGGGGAGACAGACAACATACTGCCAGTGATTAG
>NW_025745351.1:190000-285000 GCF_021184085.1 Oncorhynchus gorbuscha
TGGATAAAAGTAGTATGACAATAATAAAATAAGGAAAGTAAGTGTGTGACAAAATCTGTCATCATGGCAGGTTATTATGCTTGGTGGAGCGTGGTGTGATTCAGCCCCACAGCTCTGCAGTCTAACCACTACCACTCGCCATGCTGTGAAATGCACTGTCTTGCCTTCTCCCTAAAGGAATACCCTACAACTCTAGTCAACTACACTGCTGATCTGATTCAGCAGACTGGTTCATGTGGAGTGTGCTGGTGGGTGCTGCTCTGTCCAGTCCACTGTGTTTATCAGTGGCGCCACCTAGTGCGTGTTGTGGACCATGCGCTCCAAAATATAAATGCTGAAAGCTACTGACAGACCCTGAGGAAAACAGCTGTAGAAACGCAGGGGTAAGATAATGAATTCTAAGACACTAGAGGTTTTCCTTATCCTGTTTAAACCTTATGGAAGGTGAGTTTAGACACGGCATATGCCCATCTTCACACTATTGTGCCGATCCTAATCAAACTGCGCTGGTTTTACATTGTGTCTTTTTCATCAAGGTGCCAGCAACCGTGTAACCAGGCTAGATTAGAACAGTTTGGTTTGGCTCAGCTCATATGGCTCAGGCCTGCATCTACCTGATTCTAGGTTCACCTACCTCTGTCATTGCCACTAGCATACTGGAGAGGCTTGCTCTTATCGATGCTGTTAAAGCTCTGACTCCTCCTGTTGAGGTTGGAGGATCCTTGGCCCTTGGGGGCCCCGCTGCCTGCAGCGGACACCCTGGTCGGCCCTGGCAACCTGCAGACGAAAACACAGGTGGGTGAGGAGAAAGCGTGAACAGTCACAGAGCAACAAAAATACATGTCTAGCTAGGTGGTGTGTTTGTGTTGTGCTGAAAGGACCATTATGTTCTCTCTGGGACATGCATAAAAGCCCACACACGGATACACAGATGTAAGCGCGAGCACACACACACACACACACACACACACACACACACACACACACACACACACACACACACACACACACACACACACACACACACACACACACACACACACACACACACACACACACACACACACACACACACACACACACACACACACACACACACACACACACACACACACACACACACACACAGAGCTAGTGTTGTGCTGAAAGGACCACATGTATTCTCAGGGAAACACACAAGAGAATACACACTTCAGCATCTGTGGATAAATGATAGATGTTTACTTCTGATGCCACAGCTGGAGCGCAGTCATAAGTCCCAGAGGGAGGAGAGGCCATAGGCTCATTATTCCATTAGAGACTCGTTAAAGCATGCTAACGGATCTCACAGTCCACTACACTGACACTGACAGAGCAAGGTCTTCTCAGTACTGCAACCAAACAACCTCCTGATTGGTTAAACACTGAGATTAACCAATCAGCATGGCTCAAAGGCTCAGTGTAACATGCACGGAATGCACCCACAGTCCTTGAGTCAAGCTGGACACTTCAATGAGTCTGGGAACTTTTACTTTGATTTGGATGTTTTATCAGTGAGATAATTGACCTGGAAAATATGTTGCTGACGTCCAACTTTGCAGATGGACTCGTTGACCTTTACGAGGAAGTGAAATCTATACAAATCTGCCTTTGTCCTGGAAAAACATGATCACATCTCAAAGAAAATGATCTAATCACATGACCATTACAACATATCTATATGAAATTCATACAGTTTTGATTACCGGCCCTAAACACACAGGACAACCTCCAGGCCTCTTTAGAGTGATACAGCATTTAAAAAATATGCTTTCAGAGAGAGAGAGAGAAAGAGAAATAAAGAATGAGAGAGAAAGAGAGACCTGGTGAACAGTATGAACTGCTCTGTGATGTTTCATGAAAGATGCTAAGCCCATTTCCCCATGGGAATTCCATCATCTAAACTACCCCACTATCCACTACCCACTATCCAATCCACATCATTTATGTCTGACACTCCTAAAAACTTGGTAATTAAAGGGGAGTATGAGAGTTTAATTAGGCATCGTATCCCTGGACAAAGATACTTAACAACAGCGCATAAACCTGTCACAGAAGCAGACTGAGGAAGCTTGAGGGACTAGATTGCAATGTGAGGTAATGGCTAAGGGTCAAAACAACACAACCAGAGAATTAACATCTTGGCCCTGTGGTAATGCATCTAGGGAAATGACTCTATTAAGTACCAAATGACAACCTATTCCCTTTATAGTGCACTACTTACAGTAGGGCTCTGGTCAAAAGTAGTGTACTCTATAGTGACTAGGGTGTCATTCGAGATGCTACCTCTCGCTCTCTCCTACTGAATTTAAACCACAGAGGAGACAGTCATCTGTTGATAGTAAACATGACTGTGTGTGTCAAACAGACAATAAAACACATATTCGTACGCGGCTCAAATTGTGGTGTCAGAAATCATACTGTGACGAGTAAACGTGTACCTTCTTGTTTCTGTTTCAGAGTAAAAAGCCAACTCGCAACGCAGACAATGGACTGGTCCCGACGGAGTCAATCCATACATCATGTAATGATTGATGGAACCAGAGTAACACCAACTCCTTCTGTTGTGACGTAGGAGTCTCTTAACTCCAGTCTTCAACCCAAGGATCAATGCATTACTCAACGTCTGTGTCCCAAATGGCACCCTACAATGTCTTGGTCCAGTGACTGAGGAGTCTGGGTGCTTCTAGACATCATTGGGTTGGAAAACGGACAGATGGTAAAATGAAAAAGCAGGTGATGTAGATATGATGTAGATGATGTAGATATGCTAGAAGCTCCATCCACTTGGTAATGATACACTTTCATCACCCTGTCAATACATTTCACCACATCCTGCCACCAATGCATCATGATCAGAAATAATAACGTTCAACTAAGATATAATCCTTCATTTCCGGGACGGGGCTAACGAAGATGTATCTGATGTCCCTCCTGGCTGCCTGTGTTCCAAATGGCACCCTATCCCTTATTTAGTGAACTATTTCTGACCAGTGCCATTTGGGATGCAGCCGGGGTCTCCAGCACTCAGTTCTATTTTAAGATGGAGAAGAGGGAGAGGGGTGGCCAGACGCATTATTCTCCCTGTCAGACAGGGCTCGAGGAAACGGCTTCAAACTGACAGGGTGTCTCTTTGCTCACTGCAAAACAACCCCCCCCCCCCCCAAAAAAAATTATAAAATGGGACAGATAACAGACTCAATACACACATGTACTAACACACGCAACCACCGACCCACCCACCCAGGCTGAGTGGGGCACCTGGAGACCCGTGAGCTGAATAAGCATGACTTCACGAGTGCATGTGTGTAATGTCAAATATAACCAGGCAGGATGGATGGGGGGGGCCGAGAGAGAGAGAGAGAACGAGAGAGAGGAGATGGAGCGAGAGCGCCCACTTGAACAGAAGACCCTGCCATCTGCTCAGCCCATTATCTATATTAGTGAGAGAGAGCGTGTGTGTGTCTGTGTGTATGCGTTTGACAGTACATACCTATGCGAAAGATAATGAATATTATCAGTATGAAACAGACACAGTGTGTGTAAAACAAAATGTGTGTGTCTGCTTCTGGCAGGAAGCTCAGGGGAGTCATTCAAATTGAATAACAGGTTTCTTAGGAAGTCAGCACATCTGTCGCTGTATATTCAGGACAATTACCAAAGCTTCCCTGGAATCGCTTCTATCAGCATCACAGACAGGTGCTTTAGGCTGCGGACAAGCGGGCAAACACCGCCCCCTGCTGCGAACACGCTGAATTTAAATGGCAATTTATTTTTTAAAGTGCTGTTAGTTGAGGTGAGATGCCGAAACACTGTCAACACACCAGGGGTGTACCATTAGTGCCTCACTAATTTGCAACAGAAAACATTTTCCAATGAAAAGTTTCTTATTGAACAAGTTTGGGTAGTCCCTCCCCATGTGTCTTATTGATTCTGCTTGGTTCCTAGTGAATAGGACCCAGGAAAGCAGGTTTACTGAGAGAGTGGAGTAGGGATTTTAAGATCAAAATCAATTGAAGATGCTTGTTTGCACACTTTACACAGCTCTAGGAGCATAGAAACACTTTACACAGCTCTAGGAGCACAGAGGAAACATTTTACACAGCTCTAGGAGCACAGAGGAAACATTTTACACAGCTCTAGGAGCACAGAGGAAACACTTTACACAGCTCTAGGAGCACAGAGGAAACACTTTAATAGTAGAGAAATAAACTCCAGCACACTGGCATTCCTGTTTGCCCCACAATGTGTTTAGTGGTTGGAGATCCATTAAATGCATTGTGGAGTAATAGTTGGAGAGTTGCTTGAGTTTCTTTTTCAAGGCACAATATCCTCGGATATAAAACTGCCAAGGTAGCAACAGAACTAAGTCCTTCAGCCAATCAAACACAGGAGCTTTCACAAACGTGTGAGGCTACCATTGTGCTGGGAACTCACATTGACTGTATTTCCTGAATAATGTTGTTGACTTTAAAATCACCCTGGGGGTGTAGGCTAGTACCTCACAATAAAACAACTGTTCATGCCCAATGGTTATCCTCCACAGTAAATCTAAGGTACACGTTATGGCCACAAACTGAAACTAGAGGGCTAATGTCTTTATGTACAATACTTTCAGTGAATGATATCATTTGGCACATTTCTACCCTGACCCCTTCCCAGTGAGAAAATGTGCAGTCTTCATCAACGATGTAGTTAGTTTCAAGTTATGGGAGCAGGTCACGTGACCACTAGTTTTTATTTTCACGTATCAATCTGAATCAGGAAAAATCTATCCAGTCCATTTAATTTCATTAGCGGTCCAGGACGACTCACACAGGCCGTGTGTTCTCCAGGTCGGGTGTGGTGAGTCCCGGTGGACTCGTATCGTCTGCCATTTTACGACTTCCGCTGGCTCCTAGCTGTATCACACCAGCCCCCTGGAAGGCCCAGAGAGTGCTGATCCTGGCCCCCAAAACAGTGCAGTCTATCACCAACCCACACGCCCCCCCCCTACACACACACACACACACACACACTATAGTCTCTATTCGGCTATGGCTGTAGTCAGGGTTAGCTAAGAAACCCAATCAGTCCTGGTGTGGTTGGCCTGATGAGACAGGCCCAGTTTCATTAGCCAAGGTAATGAGGGAGAGAGGAGGCCAACAGGGAGATGAATGGCTGAGCATTGCACTGGGTCAGGGGAAAAGTAACTCTGCCCAACTACTTTTGTTGTGAAATCTCAGCCATTTTATCCAATCGATAGAGTTTCCATTTGGGGATAATAATATAAGGTATTCATTTTAATTCAAGTCTTAGTGGGATTTTCATGCATCGGCAGAGGAGGAAACACGCCCCGATCCAAGGAAACACGCCCCGATCCAAGGAAACACACCCTGATCCAAGGAAACACACCCGATCCCACGCCCCGATCCAAGGAAACACACCCCGATCCAAGGAAACACACCCTGATCCAAGGAAACACACCCTGATCCAAGGAAACACACCCCGATCCAAGGAAACACGCCCCAATCCAAGGAAACACACCCCGATCCAAGGAAACTCGCCCCGATCCAAGGAAACACGCCCCGATCCAAGGAAACACGCCCGATCCAAGGAAACACACCCCGATCCAAGGAAACACGCCTCGATCCAAGGAAACACGCCCCGATCCAAGGGGACACGCCGCGATCCAAGGGAACACGCCCCGATCCAAGGAAACACGCCCCGATCCAAGGAAACACGCCCCGATCCAAGGAAACACGCCCCGATCCAAGGAAACACACCCCGATTCAAGGAAACACACCCCGATCCAAGGAAACACGCCCCGATCCAAGGGAACACGCCCCGATCTAAGGGAACACGCCCGATCCAAGGAAACGCGCCCCGATCCAAGGAAACACGCCCGATACAAGGAAACGCGCCCCGATCCAAGGAAACGCGCCCCGATCCAAGGAAATGCGCCCCGATCCAAGGAAACGCGCCCCGATCCAAGGAAACGCGTTCCGATCCAAGGGAACGCTCCCCGATCCAAGGGAACACGCCCCGATCCAAGGAAACTCACCCCGATCCAAGGAAACACCCCCCAGTCCAAGGCAACGTGCCCCGATCCAAGGAAACTCGCCCCGATCCAAGGAAACACGGTCCGATCCACATCAACGGGACTGCAGTAGAGAGAGTTAGCAGGGTTAAGTTCCTCTGCATTCACATCACCGACGACGACATGGACCAACAACACTCTTGTCAAGAGGGCGCAGCAGTGTCTGCTTCCTAAGGCGGCCTCTCCAAATACTACCGCTGCACCATCGAGAGCGTCCTGACCAGTTACATCACGGCCCTCCAGCGGGTGGTGAAGACGGCCCACACATACGCGCTACACACATGCAACACACACACACACATGCTACATACACACATGCCACACACACACACACACACACACACACACACACACACACACACACACACACACACACACACACACACACACACACACACACACACACACACACACACACACACACACACACACACACACACACACACATTACAACCAGACTCAAATTTACAGTACTATTTACAATCCCCGCTTTCTCTGATACATGTGTAAAAATGGAATATATATTCCCTTAGTTAACAGCTGTGCTCAAGAGCAAAGCAGCTTGTACACGGCTATTCAGCAACAACACCAGCTGACGGGTTGTCAATACTGTGAAGGGGAATACCACCCATAGGCTTGTCAATACTGTGAAGGGGAATACCACCCATAGGCTTGTCAATGCTGTGAAGGGGAATACCACCCATAGGCTTGTCAATGCTGTGAAGGGGAATACCACCCATAGGCTTGTCAATGCTGTGAAGGGGAATACCACCCATAGGCTTGTCAATGCTGTGAAGGGGAATACCACCCATAGGCTTGTCAATACTGTGAATAGGGAATACCACCCATAGGCTTGTCAATGCTGTGAAGGGGAATACCACCCATAGGCTTGTCAATGCTGTGAAGGGGAATACCACCCATAGGCTTGTCAATGCTGTGAAGGGGAATACCACCCATAGGCTTGTCAATGCTGTGAAGGGGAATACCACCCATAGGCTTGTCAATGCTGTGAAGGGGAATACCACCCATAGGCTTGTCAATGCTGTGAAGGGGAATACCACCCATAGGCTTGTCAATGCTGTGAAGGGGAATACCACCCATAGGCTTGTCAATGCTGTGAAGGGGAATACCACCCATAGGCTTGTCAATACTGTGAAGGGGAATACCACCCATAGGCTTGTCAATGCTGTGAAGGGGAATACCACCCATAGGCTTGTCAATGCTGTGAAGGGGAATACCACCCATAGGCTTGTCAATGCTGTGAAGGGAATACCACCCATAGGCTTGTCAATGCTGTGAAGGGGAATACCACCCATAGGCTTGTCAATGCTGTGAAGGGAATACCACCCATAGGCTTGTCAATGCTGTGAAGGGGAATACCACCCATAGGCTTGTCAATGCTGTGAAGGGGAATACCACCCATAGGCTTGTCAATGCTGTGAAGGGGAATACCACCCATAGGCTTGTCAATGCTGTGAAGGGGAATACCACCCATAGGCTTGTCAATGCTGTGAAGGGGAATACCACCCATAGGCTTGTCAATGCTGTGAAGGGGAATACCACCCATAGGCTTGTCAATGCTGTGAAGGGGAATACCACCCATAGGCTTGTCAATGCTGTGAAGGGGAATACCACCCATAGGCTTGTCAATGCTGTGAAGGGGAATACCACCCATAGGCTTGTCAATGCTGTGAAGGGGAATACCACCCATAGGCTTGTCAATGCTGTGAAGGGGAATACCACCCATAGGCTTGTCAATGCTGTGAAGGGGAATACCACCCATAGGCTTGTCAATGCTGTGAAGGGGAATACCACCCATAGGCTTGTCAATGCTGTGAAGGGGAATACCACCCATAGGCTTGTCAATGCTATCCAGCACATATTTCACATAGCTTGGCGTGGTTTGCGTGAAGTAATTTGCCAGCACGCTGGTTCCCACCAGCCACAACTGTCTAAGGAGAAACAAATGCTCTAGGAGCCAGACAACCGGTGAAGTATAGGAGCCTGGAACTGTCTGGATGCCACCACAGCAAGTCATTCTGTTCAATGCAGCATTCGGTAAAATGGCCCCTAATCCACATAGGCTTGAGTTTAATGGCTCACGCACGTCACTGACGCCTGGGATCGCCAAGTGCCGTTGTTAGTTTGGCATCAGAGAATAGCCAACACAAAGTATTCCATTATGAAATCCTCTAAGATAGATGCACAACCAAACCAAATGTAAGAACTTCCTTTTCACAAGTAGATTATTATGAGGTTGAGGTTGTACAGTAAAGTACATAATGTGTCATTCATGTTGACATAAACTGAAAGAAGGTGAAGGAAAGTTAGCCATGTGAGAGTCATACCTTGTATTTTTCTTCTGTGGTGTTGCTCCTATTCCGCTGTGACCCTGGGGGCTACCATACCGCGCAGTGAGACTGTGGAGAGAGCAGAGAGAGACACAGACTTAGTGAAGGAATGAGGCGAACGGCTCTCTGGACTCTTTACACTGTAGCATCTTTGAGACAACATCTAATGCAATAAGGAGAGAGTCAGAGGGAGAGCATTGCGCGAGACAGAGACAGTAACTAACAACACAAGCCCTAGTGAAAGAAGCACATAGTGTGAACCCGAATTGCGGTTCACGTGACGGGCCACACGTTTCATGTGTATGTCCTCTGTAGCTCAATTGGTAGAGCTTGGAATTTATTTTTTAAATATATTTTTTTATTTAACTAGGCAAGTCAATTAAGAACACATTTTTATTTACAATGACGGCCTAAAACAGTGGGTTAACTGCCTTGTTCAGGGGAAGAACGACATATTTTTACCTTGTCAGCTCAGGGATTCGATCTAGCAACCTTTCGGTTACTGGCCCAATGCTCTAACCACTAGGCTACCTGCCACCCCTACGCAATTCCTGGATAATGATAGTGGGTTCAATTCCTGGAACCACCTGCTCAAAAAATGTTTGCACGCATGACTAAGTCACTTTGGATAAAAGTGTCTGCTACATGGCATATATTATTACCATTATATGACTATATTATTACCATTATATGACTATTATTACCATTATATGACTATTATTACCATTATATGACTATATTATTACCATTATATTACTATATTATTACCATTATATGACTATATTATTACCATTATATGACTATATTATTACCATTATATTACTATATTATATTATTACCATTATATGACTATATTATTACCATTATATGACTATATTATTACCATTATATGACTATTATTACCATTATATGACTACATTATTACCATTATATGACTATACTATTACCATTATATTACTATATTACCATTATATTACTATATTACCATTATATTACTATACTATTACCATTATATTACTATACTATTACTATTATATTACTATATTATATCCATTATATTACTATATTATATTATTATCATTATATTACTATATTATTACCATTATATTACTATATTATATTATTCCCATTATATTACTATATTATTACCATTATATTACTATATTATATTATTACCATTATATTACTATACTATTACCATTATATTACTATACTATTACTATTATATTACTATATTATATCCATTATATTACTATATTATATTATTATCATTATATTACTATATTATATCCATTATATTACTATATTATATTATTATCATTATATTACTATACTATTACCATTATATTACTATATTATATTATTACCATTATATTACTGTATTATATTATTACAATTATATTCCTATATTATATTAATATCATTATATTACTATATTATTTCCATTATATTACTATATTATAGTATTATCATTATATTCCTATATTATATTACTATCATTATATTACTATATTATATCCATTATATTACTATATTATATTATTACCATTATATTACTGTATTATATTATTACCATTATATTACTATATTATATTATTACAATTATATTCCTATATTATATTAATATCATTATATTACTATATTATTTCCATTATATTCCTATATTATATTAATATCATTATATTACTATATTATATCCATTATATTACTATATTATATTATTACCATTATATTCCTATATTATATTATTATCATTATATTACTATATTATTTCCATTATATTCCTATATTATATTACTATCATTATATTACTATATTATTTCCATTATATTACTATATTATACTATTATCATTATATTACTATATTATTTCCATTATATGACTATATTATACTATTACCATTATATTACTATATTATATCCATTATATTACTATATTATATTATTATCATTATATTACTATAATATTTCCATTATATTCCTATATTATATTATTATCATTATATTACTATATTATTACCATTATATTCCTATATTATATTATTATCATTATATTACTATATTATTTCCATTATATTACTATATTATATTACTATCATTATATTACTATATTATATTATTACCATTATATTACTATATTATATTACTATCATTATATTACTATATTATTTCCATTATATTACTATATTAGAACCACATGTTTTTGAAGCATGTAACGGCTTCAATTAGCCTTTAACTGTAAAGCAACTCTCCCTCACCATAATGTGCCACTTCACCGTAATCTCCTACTGAATCTTGACTGATCTCCCTCAAAAAAAAGAGTGTTTTAACTTCAGAAATAAAAACACATTCTTAATGAACAAAAGTGAATAAAAAACCCTACAGAGGAAGTGGTGTAGGAAACTCCTCCAGGCAAAGTCATAGTTTACAATGGGACACTCATTCTTAGTCATGTTGAGAGAATTAACGGCGAGGCTGGTGGTTACCGCCTCGCTTGGCCTCTGCTGGCGTTCGACAGGAAATAGTTAGGGAACTCGCGACGGACACAAAGAAAACAACAGGGTGTTTAATGAACAAAAGGACTGCTTTAATCATAGTGAACACACAGTAAATCAGGGTAAAAGCCAGGTGGTCGGGGTGAGTGGCTCTGAAAGCATGTGGTCTTGCCAAGCTTCATCAACCCCACTATACAGGTCTATTGAGGACTGACTGGTGGTAGCACAGCAGAGATACAACGCCTTGGCCTTTGGGGTCACACTTTAAGCTAAGTTCCATTGGGTTACACTTTACATTAAGTTACATTGGGTTACACTTTACATTAAGTTACATTGGGTTACACTTTACATTAAGTTACATTGGATCACACTTTACATTAAGTTACATTGGGTCACACTTTACATTAAGTTACATTGGGTCACACTTTACATTAAGTTACATTGGGTTACACTTTACGCTAAGTTCCATTGGGTCACACTTTACACTAAGTTCCATTGGGTCACACTTTACATTAAGTTCCATTGGGTCACACTTTACACTAAGTTCCATTGGGTCACACTTTACGCTAAGTTCCATTGGGTCACACTTTACGCTAAGTTCCATTGGGTCACACTTTACACTAAGTTCCATTGGGTCACACTTTACATTAAGTTACATTGGGTCACACTTTACGCTAAGTTCCATTGGGTCACACTTTACATATAGTTACATTGGATCACACTTTACACTAAGTTCCATTGGGTCACACTTTACATTAAGTTACATTGGATCACACTTTACACTAAGTTCCATTGGGTCACACTTTACATTAAGTTACATTGGATCACACTTTACACTAAGTTCCATTGGGTCACACTTTACATTAAGTTACATTGGGTCACACTTTACATTAAGTTCCATTGGGTCACACTTTACGCTAAGTTCCATTGGGTCACACTTTACATTAAGTTCCATTGGATCACACTTTACATTAAGTTACATTGGGTCACACTTTACATTAAGTTACATTGGATCACACATTACATTAAGTTCAATTGGGTCACACTTTACACTAAGTTCCATTGGGTCACACTATACATTGGGACAGACTTTACATTACGTTACATGGGGTCACACTTTACATTAAGTTCCATTGGGTCACATTAAGTTGCTACTGTTTTCATTTTTAAAACAGGAAAAAACGAATATGCTGATGTTACTGTTAACTGTTAATATGACAGTATGGACGGGCCGTGACAATCTAGACATTCATTTTGTCTCAATTGGTTTGACACAATGAGGGACATTCAAATCTCCCAAAAGATTTAACACAACCATCAAACCATTAGTATGCTTTCATTGTTTTACACAAATATAAAAATGTTAAACACATTTTCGCTAAAAACACTCACAAGAAAAGTTCAACATTCAGGTGAGTAATCCTGTATGTAATATTTAAACATCATCAACTCAATTGCTGAGATGCATAGCACAACAAAACATTAACAGTGATATGTAACATTATGTTAGCCTGATAGCAATAGGCAACATTTTGTTAGCCTGATAGCAATAGGCAACATTATGTTAGCCTGATAGCAATAGGCAACATTATGTTAGCCTGATAGCAATAGGCAACATTATGTTAGCCTGATAGCAATAGGCAACATTATGTTAGCCTGATAGCAATAGGTAACATTATGGTAGCCTGATAGCAATAGGCAACATTATGTTAGCCTGATAGCAATAGGCAACATTATGTTAGCCTGATAGCAATAGGCAACATTATGTTAGCCTGATAGCAATAGGCAACATTATGTTAGCCTGATAGCAATAGGTAACATTATGGTAGCCTGAAAGCAATAGGTAACATTATGTTAGCCTGATAGCAATATGTAACATTATGTTAGCCTGATAGCAATAGGCAACATTATGTCAGCCTGATAGCAATATGTAACATTATGTTAGCCTGATAGCAATAGGCAACATTATGTCAGCCTGATAGCAATATGTAACATTATGTTAGCCTGATAGCAATATGTAACATTATGTTAGCCTGATAGCAATAGGCAACATTATGTTAGCCTGATAGCAATAGGCAACATTATGTTAGCCTGATAGCAATAGGCAACATTATGTTAGCCTGATAGCAATAGGCAACATTATGTTAGCCTGATAGCAATAGGCAACATTATGTTAGCCTGATAGCAATAGGTAACATTATGGTAGCCTGAAAGCAATAGGTAACATTATGTTAGCCTGATAGCAATATGTAACATTATGTTAGCCTGATAGCAATAGGCAACATTATGTCAGCCTGATAGCAATATGTAACATTATGTTAGCCTGATAGCAATAGGCAACATTATGTTAGCCTGATAGCAATATGTAACATTATGTTAGCCTGATAGCAATAGGTAACATTATGTTAGCCTGATAGCAATAGGTAACATTATGGTAGCCTGAAAGCAATAGTTAACATTATGTTAGCCTTATAGCAATATGTAACATTATGTTAGCCTGATAGCAATAGGCAACATTATGTTAGCCTGATAGCAATATGTAACATTATGTTAGCCTGATAGCAATAGGCAACATTATGTCAGCCTGATAGCAATATGTAACATTATGTTAGCCTGATAGCATAAGGTGGTAAGGATAAGGATCGAGGACAAAGTGGTTTTAGTATGTAATAATCTTCAGTGATATAAGTCAAAGGCCTAAAACAAGAGGAACACATAGTGAAAGGGACCCTAGAGAGTTGTTATCAGGGGTTTTGAATTGCAGGTGTGTTTTTTCCAGTGGAGAGGGAATGGACATGTGTTATCAGTTCAACCAAGGACACATGTAGGAAATAGGGTCACATCACTGCAAAATGAGAAAAATAACAAGAAAATACCAAATGATTCCGCATGAGACTCAAATTCATTCATGATCATGCAATATGACTTTTACACAACACTGTATAAAGGGTTGCATATAAACTGTTAGCTAAAACCTTCTCTAGCACTATTCAGAGCTATACATGTACATCTCTGTTTTGAAAATACATTTAAAATGACGTTGGATACATTATATTGAATGACAGTCAACAGTCAACCATTGATCTAAATACTCCAATGACCCGTTCCTAAAGAAACAACATGTTCTACATACTATATGTAATGGTTTATCTTACAAAGTGTCCGAACTGCTTCCTATGTCTCAATGAACCCTGGGAGATGTACTACAAGATGAGGGGGAGGAGAGGTTGTCTTTCTTGCACTAACACTCACACTTGTCATTGTCTTACTAGCAGGGACTTTGCTGATAGCTGCTTTATTGAGGACACTGTGCTTACTATGACTGTGAGATGTGGTTGTCTCACCTAGCTATCTTAAGATGACTGCACTAACTGCAAGTCACTCTGGATAATGGATAAGAGCGTCTGCTAAAACAAATACTGAAATGTCATCCTAATAGGGTTGAGTGGGAAGGGGGCCTTTCCCTCTGTGATGGTAAGAGGTCGTTTGGAGCACAGTTTCTGAGAGCACTCAAGGTCATGTTTGGATAACTGCTCTAAACCTCCTATTACATGGCTGAGAACAGTCTGATCGCCCAGCGTCGATAAGCAGCTGGATACATCATTCCCCTTCCTTGAGGTTAATATTCTACCATGGACACACCTCGGTCTCCCATTGGTTATAGACAGGTGGGGTTTGGGAATAAATAGGGTCCCCGGTCCACTAGACTGTCACATTCTCACAATGACTTTCCTCTGGTTCGTGTCCTGTCTCGCCTTCATCAGCGCTGCCTACGGTGAGTATTCACACCTTCTCTTTACCTACAGTGGTACCTCCTTGATTTAACCCTTAACCCTTGTTTTATTGCTAAAAGTGTAAAAGTAAGTTGTGGAGTGCCTCAAGGCTCTGGTCTTGGACCATTACTGTTCTCATTATGTGCTACTGCTACATTGCTAGCACTTGGTGATGTTATTTGGAAACACTACCGTACGTTGGATGCCCATGGTTGAGTATGTTGCATTAAACAGAGCATTTACTGTTGTTATAAAACATGACGAGCTAAGTGTTTACAAAATATTCTCATGTAACCAGGCTGCGGCATCCCCGCCATCAAGCCCGAGGTGTCTGGCTATGCCCGCATCGTTAATGGTGAGGAGGCTGTGCCCCACTCCTGGCCCTGGCAGGTATCTCTGCAGCAGACCAGCGGCTTCCACTTCTGTGGGGGATCCCTGATCAACGAGAACTGGGTGGTCACCGCCGCTCACTGCAACGTCGCTACTTACCACCGCGTGATCATTGGAGAGCACAAGAAGGGCAGCGGCAACAATGCTGAGGACATCCAGATCCTGAAGCCTGCTAAGGTACAGCACAGTCACACATCCTCCTCTATAGCTCTGGGTAGAAGTTCCCCTCAGGCGCTGATCTAGGATCAGCCTATCCCCGCCAGCTCAGCTGATCCGATCAGTGTCTCTGAGCAAAGTCGTCCTGTAGTCCTACCTGAACTCTCCATTTCATAAAGGTTTCAGTTCTAACCGTCCCTTCTCTCCCTCAACCCACCGCACCCCCTCTCCTCATCCACAGGTGTTCACCCACCCCAAGTGGAACCCCAGTACCATCAACAACGATATCTCCCTGATCAAGCTGTCCACCCCTGCAGTCCTGAACACCAATGTGTCCCCGGTGTGCATGGCTGAGACCGCCGACGTCTTTGCACCTGGCATGACCTGTGTGACCTCCGGCTGGGGTCTGCTGCGCTACAATGCTATCAACACCCCTAACCAGCTGCAGCAGGCTGCTCTGCCCCTTCTGTCCAACGAGCAGTGCAAGCAGCACTGGGGGAGCAACATCTCCGACGTCATGATCTGTGCCGGTGGTGCTGGTGCTACCTCCTGCATGGGTGACTCCGGTGGCCCCCTGGTCTGTGAGAAGGACAACGTCTGGACCCTGGTCGGTATTGTGTCCTGGGGCAGCAGCCGTTGCTCCACCAGTACCCCCGCTGTGTACGCCCGCGTCACCGAGCTCCGTTCCTGGGTGGACCAGACCCTGGCTGCCAACTAAGAGCCATGTTGCAGCGTCCCTGTCCATCCTGTATATTGCTATGTCATTTTATGCATTGTTATGTCACACTATGTATTGCTATGTCATTCTATATATTACTATGTAATGTACAACAACTAAACATTAGCTACCAAGACTGAGAGTGCCACCCATTGGTCTGAACTGAACATGACATTCAATAAACATACTTGAACATAAAAAATATTATTGTGCAGTAATTGTATGATTACTACATTCACAACGTAATATTTTAGTACACGAGAGGAACTTACTGTAAAGTGTTAGCACAGTCGGGTTACTGCTGACTGAATCTACTGCTAGCGTTAGGGGTCTCGAATGGTTGAGGGACAGCTATTTGGGAACTGTGAGAGGGGATCTTGGAGGGTTCGGGTTCACGTTTTTTGGCCTAGTGGGAGATCTGTCAACGTGCCCTTGAGCAGGGCATTGACCCTGGATGCTTCTGTGTGTCGCTCTGAATGGGAGTCTGGTAGATGACTTGGTATGATGTAGTTGTTGAGTAGCTTCACTGCAAGTATATTGTATGTTTTGGATTTTCAAATTTAAAAATAAATAAATAAAAAGCTACAGTAGCACGGAATCATTAACAAGACTTAAAACCTAGTGTATAAGGGCTATTATAAACCGGGTATTTTGGATCCTGGATGCTGATTGGCTGAAACAGCATTCCAGCTGTGTGAATATCATCGATAATCCAAGGGTATGATGCAAACATACTTGTTGCTGTTCTATCTGAAAGTTTCACGACGCTATTCTTGATATGCCACAGCAAATGACAAAAGAAAAGCATTAAGCTTCTATTAAGGCATGACCTAACCCTGTATCTAGCCTAGCGTTTGGTTTGCAACAGTCACATACAGCAGACACATAACAACATGTGCCATTTTAACAAGGCTAATCAGGAAGTGTTAATTCCATCTCTCGCTCTACCTTTCTATCCAAAGTAAAGACGCAGACCGTGTCTGAATACCCATACTTGCGTTCTAGTCAGCATTTGTGTGGATGTGTGAAAATATAACGTTTTATAGTATGTGAAAAGTAGAACGTTTCTTTAAAACGCCACGATGTTATACTCATTTCGATCCAGATGCATATGTTGTGATGTATCTGCTGTGTGTGACTGTAGAAATCGCTGCACACTATTGAGGAAGAGAATCAATGCACAGCCACACACATAACTGCCGACACATGCATTAATACACACATGCACTCTCGGACAAAGGACCAACACACACTGTCGCTGCACTGACAACCGAGCCTCATGAAAAGACAGAAATTATCATAGCATTACATGTAGTCATTTTGAGACATTATCACAAAAAACCTCAGAGTCGTAACCTCTACAGGATCGGTAGGCCCCCCGTGGGATGGTTGAACTAATGTAGGCTAATGAGATTAGCAGGAGGTTGTCAGTAACAAGAATATTTCCCAGGACATAAGACATATCTGATATTGGCCGAAAGCTTAAATTCTTGTTAATCTAACTGCACTGTCCAATTTACAGTAGCTATTACAGTGAAATAATATCATGCTATTGTTTGAGGAGAGCGCACAGTTATGAACTTGAAAAGTTATTAATAAACCAATTAGGCACATTTGGGCAGTCTTGATAGACATTTTTTAACATAAATGCAATGGTTCATTGGATCTGTCTGAAACTTTGCACAGACACTACTGCCACCTAGTGGCCAAAATCTAATTTGCGTCTGGGCTGGATAAATACATTATGGCCTTTCTCTTTCTCTCTTCTCTTGAAGATGGTACAAATGGTACAGAAAAATACAATAAAATGCATGGTTTTTGTCTTTGTATTATCTTTACCAGATCGAATGTGTTATATTCTCCAACATTCATTTCACATTTCCACAAACGTCAGTGTTCCCTTTCAAATGGTTTCAAGAATATGCATATCCTTGCTTCAGGTCCTGAGCTACAGGCAGTTAGATTTGGGTATGTCAGTTTAGGCCAAAATTGAAAAAAGGGGCAGATCCTTAAGTTAAATTGCAGACTGAAGCAATCTCCATAGGCAGCAACTAACCTCAACTTGACAAAATAGTAAGTAAAAACCTATGCATGCAATAGTACTAAGCATATAGGAAACATTGTTATAACAGAAAACGGCTGTTTTCTAAATACTGACTGGTAACACTTTCAATGAGGGATACATATAGGGCCTTATAAATGCATTTATAATGTCTTATAATACACTTATTAGTATCTTATACTACTTGGTATAAGGCCAGAGAGCATAATGCATTATACGTTAGCTATCTATCTCGCTTAGCTTGTTAGCATCAGTCATGTCATTAGCTTCCGCTAGCTCGTTAACCATCTTCACAGCCAGCTATCGTCCTAGCACAGTGAGCTAGCTAGACAGCTAAGTTTTGGCATGTGCCTAGCTTTTCCAAATATATGTTGCTAGCTAACATAGCTACCTACAGTAGTCCATGCTTATGTTCCTAGTTCTTTTCAATAAATGCAGTAAATGTCAAAAGTCATTTTCTCTGATGAATCCCCTTTCCGATTGTTTGGGGCATCTGGAAAAAAGCTTGTCCGGAGAAGACAAGGTGAGCGCTACCATCAGTCCTGTGTCATGCCAACAGTAAAGCATCCTGAGACCATTCATGTGTAGGTTTGCTTCTCAGCCAAGGAAGTGGGCTCACTCACAATTTTGCCTCGGAACACAGCCATGAATAAAGAATGGTACCAAACACATCCTCTGAGAGCAACTTCTCCCAACCATCCAGGAACAGTTTGGTGACGAACAATGCCTTTTCCAGCATGATGGAGTACCTTGCCATAGGACAAAAGTGATAACTAAGTGGCTCGGGGAACAAAACATCGATATTTTTGGTCCATGGCCAGGAAACTCCCCAGACCTGAATCCAGTTGAGAACTTGTGGTCAATCCTCAAGAGGCAGGTGGACAAACCAAAATCCACAAATTCTGACAAACTCTCAGCATTTATTATGCGAGAATGGGCTGCCATCAGTCAGGATGTGGCCCAGAAGTAAATTGACAGCATGCCAGGGCGGATTACAGAGGTCTTGAAAAAGAAGGGTCAACCCTGCAAATATTTACTTTTTGCATCAACTTCATGTAATTGTCAATAAAAGTCTTTGACACTTGTAATTATACTTCAGTATTCCATAGTAACATCTGACAAAAGTATTTAAAGACACTGATCCAGCAAACTTTGTGGAAATTAATATTTGTGTCATTCTCAAAACCTTTGGCCACGACTGTACTCTGTAAATCACACATGCAATACTGTAGCCTAATTCCCAAAGCTGACCCACTAAGACTCCTAACAACGCCAGAGTGGCTCTGACTTAGAATACGTGGACAACTAAAAATACCTAGGTGTCTGGTTAGACTGTAAACTCTCCTTCCAGACTCACATCAAGCATCTCCAATCCAAAATTAAATCTACAATCGACTTCCTATTTCACAACAAAGCATCCTTCACTCATGCTGCCAAACATACCCTCGTCAAACTGACCATCCTACCGATACTCGACTTCGGCGATGTCATCTATAAAATAGTCTCCAACACTCTACTCAACAAATTGGATGCAGTCTATCACAGTGCCATCCATTTTGTCACCAAAACCCCATATACTACCCACACCTTGCGACCTGTACGCTCTTGTTGGTTGGCCCTCGCTTCATACTCGTCGCCAAACCCACTGGCTCCAGGTTATCTACAAGTCTCTGTTAGGTAAAGCCCCGCCTTATCTCAGCTCACTGGTCACCATAGCAGCACCCACTCGTAGCATGTGCTCCAGCAGGTATATCTCACTGGTCACCCCCAAAGCCAATTCCTCCTTTGGTCGCCTTTCCTTCCAGTTCTCTGCTGCCAATGACTGGAACGAACTGCAAAAATCACTGAAGCTGGAGACCCATATCTCCCTCACTAGCTTTAAGCACCAGCTGTCAGAGTAGCTCACAGATCACTGCACCTGTACATAGCCCATCTGTAAACAGCCCATCTATCTACCTCATCGCCATACTGTATTTATTTATTTATCTTCCTCCTTTGCACCCTAGTATCTCTACTTGCACATTCATCTTCTGCACATCTACCATTCCAGTGTTTAAATGCTACATTGTAATTACTTTGCCACAATGGCCTATTTATTGCCTTAACTCCCTTATCTTACCTCATTTGCACTCGCTGTATATAGACTTTTTTTTCCTACTGTATTACTGACTATGTTTGTTTATTCCATGTGTAACTCTGAGTTGTTGTATGTGTCTAACTGCTATGCTTTATCTAGGCCAGGTCGCAGTTGTAAATGAGAATTTGTTCTCAACTAGCCTACCTGGTTAAAAGGTGAAATATATATATATTTTTAAATCAAAGCGCCAGGGAACTAC
The DNA here is from genome assembly GCF_021184085.1 of Oncorhynchus gorbuscha. Lineage (NCBI taxonomy): Eukaryota > Metazoa > Chordata > Actinopteri > Salmoniformes > Salmonidae > Oncorhynchus > Oncorhynchus gorbuscha. Next base: position 210,378 of record NW_025745351.1, read on the forward strand.
CATAGTGCTTCAAAAACACACACAGGGCAATTTCCCATTATATCTACCTGTTCATATTATTGTGTTAACGGAAGGTGTATGTATGGCATCTGACAGAGACGTAATAAAAACCCCGTAACCAACGATGCTCCCCACTCACTCCGCTATCCTCTCTCCTCCCAGAATCCTTTGTGTGAGGGGTAAAGTAAATGGTTCACGTAGGGAAGATAGCCGCGGTGCCATGATTAATAGAAGCCATCATTCCCAGAGGATGAAGCCACAACGTGGGCGCAACAACTCTGCTCAAACCTTTCTCATCTTTTATCATGAACGTGCCTTGGATCTTTTCCCATTTTCTCCCTGAGTTTCATATTTCAGATGGCCCTATTGTGAATAGGCATTAGTGTCAGGTTAACGGATGGGGTTTAATTAAAGTTAGAGAGGGTCACAGGGCTAGATCACTAGCTACTGGTCTGTGGAACTGGTAGAAAGAGCTAGCGCTACACTAGCCTACAGTGAATTGAAATTGTACAGCAGCATGTGTTTCACTTAATTAAACTGACAGGGGACTGCACAGCACATGTTTCAGTGTGGCCCAATGCATCCCCTATAAAGTCTGCTGGAACATAAAATCCACAGTATATTCCTACCCTCCAGCGTTTATCCAAACCACGACCTTTAACATATTTCCATGTGGAGAAAACATATGAGGTAAAGATACGCTGTACAATATGTCAGGTCACATTGATTGGGACATACATCACCGAGAGCAATCTAATGAACTGCGACAACGGCCTTGCGCATAGCATATGAGAGCTATATTGGAGAGGCATCGCTGTCCTATTAGATATGAGCTGTGGTTATCTATTCACTTTGCCTCAACAGTGTCATAATTCTGAGGTCAGCCAATAGCTAATCCCTCCATGATCCACAACTGCAGATTCCTCTGTTGACAGTAGGTATGAAGATGTCCTCCGACGGTGACACACACACACATGCACACACACACACACATGCACACACACACACACATGCACACACATGCACACACACATGCACACACACACACACACACACACACACACACACACACACACACACACACACACACACACACACACACACACACACACACACACACACACACACACACACACACACACACACACACGCCCTTTTAAACCAGGCTAAATCAGGGAGTGGGAATATTATCTCTCGCTCTACCTCTCAAAGTAAAGACACACAGGGGGCTGCCTAGCGTCTTTACACAATCCCTTACCACATTGATAACTTCAGTTCTATCAATTGCTGTATACAGCTCATCTAATATAGTGTCAATATAGTGATGAACTGAAACCTGTGTGAAAAGACAGCAATGCTCGTAGCATTACATATAGAAACAGTGAAACACGACCGCTCAGAAACCTCAGAGTAGATTCACTTACAGACTGTAGAGTAGATTCACTTAGACTATAGAGTAGATTCATTTACAGACTATAGAGTAGACTCACTTACAGACTATAGAGTAGATTCTTTTACAGACAATAGAGTAGATTCACTTAGACTATAGAGTAGATTCTCTTACAGACTATAGAGTAGATTCATTTACAGACTATAGAGTAGATTCACTTACAGACTATAGAGTAGATTCACTTACAGACAATAGAGTAGATTCACTTACAGACTATAGAGTAGATTAATTTACAGACTATAGAGTAGATTCACTTACAGACTATAGAGTAGATTCATTTACAGACTATAGAGTAGATTCACTTACAGACTATAGAGTAGATTAATTTACAGACTATAGAGTAGATTAATTTACAGACTATAGAGTAGATTCATTTACAGACTATAGAGTAGATTCACTTACAGACTATAGAGTAGATTCACTTACAGACAATAGAGTAGATTCACTTACAGACTATAGAGTGGATTCATTTACAGACTATAGAGTAGATTCACTTACAGACTATAGAGTAGATTCACTTAGACAATAGAGTAGATTCATTTACAGACTATAGAGTAGATTCACTTACAGACTATAGAGTAGATTAATTTACAGACTATAGAGTAGATTCACTTGAAGACTATATAGTGGATTCACTTACAGACTATAGAGTGGATTCATTTACAGACTATAGAGTAGATTCACTTACAGACAATAGAGTAGATTCACTTACAGACTATAGAGTAGATTCACTTACAGACAATAGAGTAGATTCACTTACAGACTATAGAGTAGATTCACTTACAGACAATAGAGTAGATTCATTTACAGAAAATAGAGTGGATTCATTTACAGACTATAGAGTAGATTCATTTACAGACTATAGAGTAGATTCATTTACAGACTATAGAGTAGATTAATTTACAGACTATAGAGTAGATTCATTTACAGACTATAGAGTAGATTCATTTACAGACTATAGAGTAGATTCATTTACAGACTATAGAGTAGATTCATTTACAGACTATAGAGTAGATTCATTTACAGACTATAGAGTGGATTCATTTACAGACTATAGAGTAGATTCATTTACAGACTATAGAGTAGATTCATTTACAGACTATAGAGTAGATTCATTTACAGACTATAGAGTGGATTCATTTACAGACTATAGAGTGGATTCATTTACAGACTATAGAGTAGATTCACTTACAGACAATAGAGTAGATTAATTTACAGACTATAGAGTAGATTCACTTACAGACAATAGAGTAGATTCATTTACAGACTATAGAGTAGATTCATTTACAGACTATAGAGTGGATTCATTTACAGACTATAGAGTGGATTCATTTACAGACTATAGAGTAGATTCATTTACAGACTATAGAGTAGATTCATTTACAGACTATAGAGTAGATTCATTTACAGACTATAGAGTAGATTCATTTACAGACTATAGAGTAGATTCATTTACAGACTATAGAGTAGATTCATTTACAGACTATAGAGTAGATTCATTTACAGACTATAGAGTAGATTCATTTACAGACTATATAGTAGATTAATTTACAGACTATAGAGTAGATTAATTTACAGACTATAGAGTAGATTCATTTACAGACTATAGAGTGGATTCATTTACAGACTATAGAGTGGATTCATTTACAGACTATAGAGTAGATTCACTTAAAGACACGACACATAGAAACATCTCCACAAGCAGCAACTTATAGCTCCCTTTCAACCAACTTCACAAAATAACACATCAAAACCTATGCAGGCAATAATACTAAGCATAGACGTGAAACTAGTTTGAATAAAGGCAGTCAATTACCAGTTCATGATGACATCAACACAGTCTCCTAATCCAACTACAGTAGCAGTACCACGCTTGGCTTTAAATCAGAACAGAGAGCCAACAGGCACCGACACTCTACTCAGTACAGTACCTAGAGGGGTCTGGCTTGGCTTTCCCATAGAGCAGACGACTCTTTCTCTCCCGGGGCTTGGCGGTGGGCAGGCGCGAGCGCGAGACAAGGGGGTCAACTTGTTCACCATGGGACATGATGAGTTAAGTGGGAGGGATCGCCGATGCTGCCCCACTACCTTCTACAGTTCCAGCCCCAGAGGCTCCTGGGTGTCGCGGGCCACCAATGGGGAGTTTCCCCCCAACATATACGCATGCACACATGCACAGAGCACTTGGCCTGCTCACATTTACAGTTGCAGCACTAGGCTTTCTATAGCCAGCACCTGCTGCTGGAGCCCTGATCGGCCTCACTGGTGTCTGGGGGGAGAGAGGAGGACGTGTGTGTGTACGTGTGTGTGTGTGTGTGTGTATGTGTGTGGGATTAAGTGAGTGAAAGATAATTGATAATTGCTTTATAAAAAGCAACACTACATTGTTCGGTGGATCAGACTATATTGTCCTAGATTGTATTTTTGGTCAGGAGATCCAGACAGGGCTGGTCACTCCTGTGAAATCAGACAATGCGCTACGCAGGTTGACGTTTATTGGGATGAGTCTTGTCCTTGAGGCAAAACTTCTGCTAGAAGGGCCAGCTGCAAAGTCAAAATTGGCTATACTGTAAAAATGTATGAAAACAAAAATGTGCTTTTTAGTCTTCGATTAAGGTTAGGGTTAGGCATTAGGGTTATGAGTGTGGTTAAGGTTAGGCATTAGGGTTATGAGTGTGGTTAAGGTTAGGCATTAGGGTTAGCAGTGTGGTTAAGGTTAGGCATTAGGGTTAGCAGTGTGGTTAAGGTTAGGCATTAGGGTTAGCAGTGTGGTTAGGGTTAGGCATTAAGGTTAGCAGTGTGGTTAAGGTTAGGCATTAGGGTTAGCAGTGTGGTTAAGGTTAGGCATTAGGGTTAGCAGTGTGGTTAAGGTTAGGCATTAGGGTTAGCAGTGTGGTTAAGGTTAGGAATTAGGGTTAGCAGTATGCTTAATGTTAGGGTTTGGAATTAGGGTTAGCAGTGTGGTTAGGGTTAAGGTTAGTAGTGTGCTTAAGGCTAGGGTTAAGGTTAGCAGTGTGCTTAAGGCTAGGGTTAAGGTTAGCAGTGTGCTTAAGGCTAGGGTTAAGGTTAGGTTCAATGACATTGTGGCTGTTCCAACTAGTGTCCCCTCTGCAGAGCAGTACAAGATTCATGATGAAAAATGCTAACCTGCATGTCATACGAGCAGAGAGGTGAATGCTAACCTGCATGTCATACGAGCAGAGAGGTGAATGCTAACCTGCATGTCATACGAGCAGAGAGGTGAATGCTAACCTGCATGTCATACGAGCAGAGAGGTGAATGCTAACCTGCATGTCATACGAGCAGAGAGGTGAATGCTAACCTGCATGTCATACGAGCAGAGAGGTGAATGCTAAATGCTAACCTGCATGTCATACGAGCAGAGAGGTGAATGCTAACCTGCATGTCATACGAGCAGAGAGGTGAATGCTAACCTGTATGTCATACGAGCAGAGAGGTGAATGCTAACCTGCATGTCATACGAGCAGAGAGGTGAATGCTAACCTGTATGTCATACGAGCAGAGAGGTGAATGCTAACCTGCATGTCATACGAGCAGAGAGGTGAATGCTAACCTGCATGTCATACTGCATGTCATACGAGCAGAGGTGAATGCTAACCTGCATGTCATACGAGCAGAGAGGTGAATGCTAACCTGCATGTCATACGAGCAGAGAGGTGAATGCTAACCTGCATGTCATACGAGCAGAGAGGTGAATGCTAACCTGCATGTCATACGAGCAGAGAGGTGAATGCTAACCTGCATGTCATACGAGCAGAGAGGTGAATGCTTACTCAGAGTATATTTCACTTGAAACACTTTACAGCTCAAGCTAATTGGCTAATGTAACATGTCCTCATATTCCCCTACAGTTGAATACCTAAAAATCCTTCTTGTGTCGGTTCTGAAATATTTATGACAGACTGATTAATCATTCTGGTTTGCGTCAGATTTTTGACACACACACACACATACAGACACACACCGTATCTGGTTCTCCATTAAAACCACCACCACACCGACCACTTCTCTACTGGGAAAACAATGGCTTCCTGTAGCAGTGATGTGCTGTGGAGCATCGCATCTCGTGGGGTGTTGATTTACTAATCTCCCCCAGGGGAATGAGACGTTACTGGGCCTGGCAGACCTTGAGGAAACCGTGGCAGATCCTGGGTGTTGTTGGAAGCCAGCCCCATACATTTAACTAGCCCTCTGGTTCCTGGCTCCTTATGGCCTCCTGGCCTACTTCTGCTGTGTGACATCACCAAGGCCCGGCTTGGGGTATCGGACCCGCACCTGTCGCTTGTTGCTGCCTCTGACTGGGAGAGGTCCCAGAAAGCTGAGGCCCGAGAGGGAGGAATGAGGGGCAGCTGTGCCTCTCTGCGCACCCCTCCCACCCATAACCAGGCTAATACCCCTAGACTCAGTTATTCAGTTATAGCCTCTCAAACTCTGCCCCTCCTTGCCTCTCTCCCTCTCTAGCGTTCCGCAGTCCTGACAGTGACCAGAGGATCAACACCGGGTACCTCAGAATACATCCATACACCAGCAGCAGGCCAGACCAGGGCCTGGTTGGGATGGTTGGAAGGTGTAACCTGAGCTCGCCATGGGAATGCCACCCATCTGTGGCACTTTAAACCTCTCTTCAGATGCTTCTCTCAGGCTGGACTGTCTATTTACATCACATGGGCCTGGATCCCCTCCTGTTTTTACTGCTTAGTGGGCAGCGGCAGAGTCCACTTTCTGTCTACTTCTGCAATGTGTTGAAATGTTCCTCTGTTAGCTCCTATCTGTTTATTAAATGGTCAAATGTCTGTCTAAACTACTGGCACACAGCTCGGACACCCATACATACCCCGCAAGACAAGCCACAAGAGGTCTCTTCACAGTCCCCAAGTCCAGAACAGACTATGGGAGGCACACAGCTCGGACACCCATACATACCCCGCAAGACAGGCCACAAGAGGTCTCTTCACAGTCCCCAAGTCCAGAACAGACTATGGGAGGCACACAGCTCGGACACCCATACATACCCCACAAGACAGGCCACAAGTCCAAGTCCAGAACAGACTATGGGAGGCACACAGTACTACATAGAGCCATGACTACATGGAACTCTATTCCACATCAAGTAACTGACGCAGGTAGTAAAATTTGATTTAAAAAACACCTTATGGAACCGGGACTGTGAAGCAACACAAACATAGGCATCCACACACACACACACACACACACACACACACACACACACACACACACACACACACACACACACACACACACACACACACACACACACACACACACACACACACACACACACACACACACACACACACACACACACACACACACACACACACACACACACGATAACATACGCACTATGCACACACATACACATGGGTTTAGTACTGTAGATATGTGGTAGTGGTGTAGGGGCCTGAGGGCACACAGTGTGTTGTGAAATCTCTGAATGTATTGTAATGTTTTTAAAAATTATATAAACTGTTTTAATTTTGCTGGACCCCAGGAAGATTAGCTGCTGTCTTGGATCGATAATAAATACAAATGGTGTGAAAATACATAGGAGGGACCTGTTTGGACGAGACAAACTCAATTTGAACCGTACACCAAAGTCAAAATATCCCAAGATCAAATGTGTTCAGAAGCAAAATAACACACCAGCACAGTGGCTGCAAATGTGACTAGTAAACCATTAGTAAGGAAAATGCAAAACTGACCCAAAATGTAGCATCTAGCGCCAACTTCACCCGAAGCCATTGAGGACAACTGAGCCTACCTGGACTGCATCTCTGGTTGCGTTTTGAGGGGGCTGGCCGGCGCCGCCCCAGTGGTCTGGTGTGTAAGCTCTACCAGGGACTGGTAGTACTGCTGCTGCTGTTGCTGCTGCTGCTTGTAGCGAGACAGGATGAAGAACAGTCCCAGGATGGTCTTTAGATTCCCATTCCGGATCTCTGACGGGTAGACAGGGGAACAGAGCACATCATTAGCAGGAAACGTGGGTTCAAATCTAGCTGCTGCCAACAATACGGAAATGTATGCACGCAGTACTATAATTGGTTTGGATAAAAGCGTCAGCTAGCTAAATGACATATATTAACCGCCCTGTGTGATTCCTGGCTTGGCTAAGAGAAGACACAAACACACATCTGACACAAGGGAAGTGAGTATCTAGTGTTGTTTTCGTCTCAGAATGAGAAAGTGAGTATCTAGTGTTGTTTTCGTCTCAGAATGAGGAAGTGAGTATCTAGTGTTGTTTTTGTCTCAGAATGAGGAAGTGAGTATCTAGTGTTGTTTTTGTCTCAGAATGAGGAAGTGAGTATCTAGTGTTGTTTTCGTCTCAGAATGAGGAAGTGAGTATCTAGTGTTGTTTTCGTCTCAGAATGAGGAAGTGAGTATATAGTGTTGTTTTTGTCTCAGAATGAGGAAGTGAGTATCTAGTGTTGTTTTCGTCTCAGAATGAGGAAGTGAGTATCTAGTGTTGTTTTCGTCTCAGAATGAGGAAGTGAGTATCTAGTGTTGTTTTCGTCTCAGAATGAGGAAGTGAGTATCTAGTGTTGTTTTCGTCTCAGAATGAGGAAGTGAGTATCTAGTGTTGTTTTCGTCTCAGAATGAGGAAGTGAGAATGGAATAGTGAGTCAGGTACAGTGTGCTATTACTAAACGGAACAAGTGTCGAATTTAACTGTAACCGTGGCAACCTATTTTTGAATCTCATTTTGTTGATATTGACTATTTCACAATTATTGCACTAGGGATTCACCTAAGACCACTGGCTGAGTGACTTAGTCCTCGTGAGAAATGGGTTCAGACTAGGTTGTACACATTCACTCTAAACTTACTCTAAAATGCTTTTAAAGTTCACTTCTCCCTGCAAAACAAAGGGAGCCTATCAACTGTGATATGATTAATCTGAAATCCAGGAATGAAAATGTATCTCTCCACTCAGCCCCCGTCATCGGAGCGCTAACGCATCCCCTTGTGAAATGGCTTTTCATATCAGAATAGCTGACACAGAGGCTGTTTGAAAGATTTCAACAGCTGACACAGCAGTTTACGTAACAGGGCTCAACTTTCTTGGCCTGTTGTTTGGCGATTACAAAAAGTTGGAAAGATTAATCTTTACGTTTTCGATTTCAAACTCCAGGAAGCAGTCATTTATACTGTTACATTGCAGCAGTCCAAACGGGCAGTATTCACTTGAAGAACGAAAACGGCCCACATTCATTCGGCAAAGCAATTTGTCACTGGCCACAGAATAATTAGAGATTTACTGTGTAGAAAACAACAGCACAACAGAAATACAGGGCCTTTTGAGGTTACTATTTGAAACATGAAGGACCAGTTACCCGGAACCAGATTAAGCCTGTTTGTGGACTAAAAAACATCCTGAATGGAGAATCTCCATTGAAAGTGTTTAGTAGTCCAGGACGAGGCTTAATCTGGTTCAAGGAAAACCATCCTATAGAGTAAGAGATAGAAGCAGTTGACCATGTGAACATCTATTCACACATTCAGACAAATACAGACATTTGATATCAATGTGACCAGTTGTCTCCTCGTGCTTCATATGGATGTGGAACAAATTCATTGAACACAGATATCGCAGCAGGGTTGTCATTTAGAGAAAAACAAAACAGCTGCGATTTTGAGGAAAATGGAACCGAACTTGATCCAGATATCGGGTAATGGAGGGAGGTCCACCATGATAGGGTTTCCTCTAACGCCTGCCTGCTCTTAACCAGCCTGCTTTACCAGCCTGCTTTACCAGCCTGCTTTACCAGCCTGCTCCCACTCTTTCTATTCAGCCTGCTTCCAGAGACCCTCTCCCTCAGAATTATCCAATTATGGTTAGTTATGCTAAGCTCCATTGGCCCCACCATACAGGAGCACATGTCTTATGCCCAGTTTCAAAGCAACGTGGGCTAAGTGCTGTCAGCACTTCGGGGCCAGTCCTCCTTGGGCCACAGTCAGAGTATATGGGCCCCGCTTCGAGGGACTTTTAAGTGGTTGACGCGGTTTCATTTAACCTTTTGTCTTTTTTGGGGGCGGATTTTACGAGCCACAAAGGACTTCGGAGGAGGTAGATGGAGGGTTCTGCTAGGCCTGAATGGTACAGGAAAAGTATTGAGGAAAAATGGGCCTGCTGAACCGCTCCCACCCAATTAATCTTTCCTGGATTTAATCTCCAGACGCGGGACGATTTAGCCGTGGCCTCTTTCAATAACATTTGACCCTAACGACCAAGGCTGCGAACTTTGACTGTAGAGAAAGAGGAAGTTATATATTGCCCTTTCAAACAGCTACTCTGTTCCCCAACCAGCTGACAATCTGAATCTGAGTTACATCCAGAACTGGTCCTGACCTGTGCATCTTCCTGCTAGTTATCTGATGAAGGCAGAATATATGGACTGGTTTTACAGAGTGGTGGACACAGTAGGCATGATCACCATGTTGGGGATCAGGAGGGTGAGTATGCGTGTCCTCACTGACCCGGCAAGGAGAGGCATTTAAGTGCTAACCAGGCTAGGAAAAACAGACCTATTTGAACAGGCATCTGTGACCACAGAGATCAAGGAGTAGGTTTGGGTTCATGTCACAGTCGTCACAGTGAGAGCAGGGCCCTGCCGTCCAGATGGTTCTCCCTCACCGTACAGACCCTGCCACCACTTAATGACCTGCCACGGATGACCCCTCTCTGTACATGGCTATGAACCGCAGGAAGGACACTTTTAGAGGTTCACACCTGCTTTTAAAATATTTGGTTTAGACTAGAGCGAGTGACCCTTGAATAGATCTCAGCAGGCACGGATGAACCTGTCTGTGGGTTAACTGGTGGAACTGAAAGCAGGTGTTGAAGACCCTGGCAGAACAAAAGAGTGCTGCACATTGAAGGGTTGTTGTACCGTTTGTTGGCTGTTTTCATTGAACAGAAAATGAGGAAGTCCAGTTTTATTATGCTATGTATTAAGTCTTTGTTTGCTTGCTATGAAGTTATATCAGGGGTGTTTCCGGGACTTTGACGCATGCGACAAACAAGATCATTAAATCTGGCACATCTGAGGCTGAGGTCGCCCACAAGACGCCTTTCTGGAGTTTATTTCCTAGAAGATTATTAGATTGTTTTCTGGAAAAATCCTATACCCTCCAAGTACATCAAACGTCCCGTTTCTTTTCAAATTCCACGCCTCGTAAAAACTAAGCACAAGCGTATGGAGGCCTCAAAAGTCTGCAGATCCCACAGCTAATTCAATGAAGCATAGTCCTCACTAGCTTAGGGGTATATGGAATGACTGGCCCACTCCTCATACACATGGCCCAGGGGGACAGAGACCCATGACTGGCCCACTCCTCATACACATGGCCCAGGGAGACAGAGACCCACGCCTGGCCCACTCCTCATACACATGGCCCAGGGGGACAGAGACCCATGACTGGCCCACTCCTCATACACATGGCCCAGGGGGACAGAGACCCATGACTGGCCCACTCCTCATACACATGGCCCAGGGGGACAGAGACCCACGCCTGGCCCACTCCTCATACACATGGCCTACGGGGACAGAGACCCACGCCTGGCCCACTCCTCATACATATGGCCCAGGGGGACAGAGACCCAAGCCTGACCCACTCCTCATACACATGGCCCAGGGGGACAGAGACCCACGCCTGGCCCACTCCTCATACACATGGCCCAGGGGGACAGAGACCCACGGCTATAAAAAAGTAACCCAATAGCCTGTATATTTAGGTACCCTCTTCTATTCCAGACTGGCAAAGTCACTTTGCTGTTTTTAGGTGGACAGAATTTAGAGTATCTGGTCAGAGTATTGGGACAGCTATTTGGGCTGTTCCGACAGGTCAAGGGCATCGTCACTTCCCCAAACTTTAGAGGGGAGTTAAACTGACGGGGGTCCAGGAAACAAACACTGGTCTTAAATAACAGTTGGCCAGTTACTGTGGGGCAACTTCAGACATGTTAACACCCATACGAGTAGGGCTGTATATCTGATTCATAGCAGCTTGTAGGAGGAGAGTAACCTCAAATGGGCCATTCAAAAACTATGTGTAGTTAGGTTGACCGATCCTGCTATAACTCTCAACGACACATTAACTTCCTTCCATCCTGTGATACATTTTTCAGCTCGAGACCCAAATGAAAAATTCACCGTCCTTCCGTGACCCAATAACCCAAATCAAGAAGAAATATAAGTATTTTCAGAGTCCAGTTGTGGTACCGACCCATAGCTTAAGAAACCGTACAACCACAGTCCTAGTTCCTAGCCTTGTCTCAAGCCTCATGGGTTAACAATCATCATTATACATTCATCTTCATTAAAACAATAAGAATTCAGTCTTACCCTCTGAGGAGAGCCCTTGTACATTCACTCCTCTTGCATCCAGGAAACTGAGGCAGGCGTCCAAATTCTCGGTCTGAGGACAGAAAGAATATGAGGAGATGAACAACAGTCAGTGGAGGAAAGCATGGTGGTTGTGGAGGACTGTCATGGAGTGGCTACTTCACATTCAATGTGCAGAATGTCTCAGGGGGATGGAGTTAGGGGCTGATCAACCCATTGGCCATAAAGCACCCATTGTCTGATTATGGCAGAGCCCGTTTGACCCGAACGTGACACAAGGAGTCAGCCGGGCCGTCTGACATAGTGACCACAGTGTGTCCCACCTACACAGCCCACAGCCCCAACCCTGGTCAATATGCAGTATGTATACAGTACAGGAGATGTGGCCCACTTGAGGCCAATTACGACACAATACACAGCTGACAGGCAGCAGTAGAGTCAACAGCGATACTCAACCTCCCTCAGAGTGACAAAGTTCTACTGAGTTCGAGGCACTGACCCTTTTATATATGAACCACTGTGCATTCCTTGAGAGTGGCTAACGCCTGCCGCCGTTTGCATGGCGGGTAGTCTCAGCCCTCGGCACAGAGGGCTTTCATGAGAAGGTCACCACAGGGCAGAGATCTCCACTGGGCCGTATTGTACTGGGGCTGTTGTGAGGGTGGGCTGCGCTGGCTGGCTGGGCTGCGTTGGCTGGCTGGGCAGACAGGCGGCGTCCGGCAGCAGTGGAGTTTAATGGAATCCTTCTCCGTGCTGCTTCAGTCTAAACCCTAACCAGCCCTGAGGGGAAACGCCCCCCAAAGGAACAGGGACACCATCTCAGTAGTCTGGTCTGGAGTCTGACCTAGACTGTTGACTAAATGACTGTAATATAAATGCACGTCAGTGATGACATCAGACCTTAATAAGCCAATAGTGGAGGACCGCCGGGCGTCTCTGACGACGCCCTCGCTCTCGCCTGCCAGCCCTCTCAGATCCACACACATCTTGGTTGTGACTACATTTCAGTTGTAACAAGGGCACATTCTATAGCGTATCAACATTACACGGATGGTGTCCAGCCCCAACCTGGCCCCAACCTGGCTCCAACCTGGCCCTGACCCGTCTCAGGGTGGAAGGAGGTGTATTTACAGCCAGTCGTACAGACGGGTGGGTCTCGTCTGACTTCAATGTAAAGTACCACTCCAGCCTCCAGCCCTGCACCAGCCAGTGGTAGCCTGCAACAGGGAGGGTCAGGAGGATGGATGGCTGTTTACTCTGCCTGTATCAACAGGGTCGGGACCAGAACATGGGGATCACAGCCTGTTCATCTGCCTCCACAACACAAACAGGACTGGAAGGGAAAAAAGAGGCACAGATGTCGGGCTGTTCACATGTGGTATGTTCCACATATGCTGAGCCAGACACCCCCAACAACCTAACAGTTTAATTATACACTTCTCTCCTAAAAATGTGTTTGAGACATTCATCTCAGCGGAGTGACGTGCTGAGCACCGTACATTATGGTCATCATTCCCCAATGAAGTCTAGTCTAGTTGGTGAAGTATCAAATCCACATCTCAGCGGAGTGACGTGCTGAGCACCGTACATTATGGTCATCATTCCCCAATGAAGTCTAGTCTAGTTGGTGAAGTATCAAATCCACATCTCAGCGGAGTGACGTGCTGAGCACCGTATATTATGGTCATCATTCCCCAATGAAGTCTAGTCTAGTTGGTGAAGTATCAAATCCACATTGGTGCTGTTCCATTGAGGGCGGAAAAACAGAGGCTACCAGACAAATTCAGATGAAGCACAAAGCATCTGTGGAAATTAGTGTCATATAAACACAGATGAAATGTAACTAACGGGACATGCAGGGTATCACCTCAGCCTCCTTAGACTAATGTTTCAATAACTAACGGGACACGCAGGGTATCACCTCAGCCTCCTTAGACTAATGTTTCAATAACTAACGGGACACGCAGGGTATCACCTCAGCCTCCTTAGACTAATGTTTCAATAACTAACGGGACACGCAGGGTATCACCTCAGCCTCCTTGGACTAATGTTTCAATAACTAACGGGACACGCAGGGTATCACCTCAGCCTCCTTAGACTAATGTTTCAATAACTAACGGGACACGCAGGGTATCACCTCAGCCTCCTTAGACTAATGTTTCAATAACTAACGGGACACGCAGGGTATCACCTCAGCCTCCTTAGACTAATGTTTCAATAACTAACGGGACACGCAGGGTATCACCTCAGCCTCCTTGGACTAATGTTTCAATAACTAACGGGACACGCAGGGTATCACCTCAGCCTCCTTAGACTAATGTTTCAATAACTAACGGGACACGCAGGGTATCACCTCAGCCTCCTTGGACTAATGTTTCAATAACTAACGGGACACGCAGGGTATCACCTCAGCCTCCTTAGACTAATGTTTCAATAACTAACGGGACACGCAGGGTATCACCTCAGCCTCCTTAGACTAATGTTTCAATAACTAACGGGGCACGCAGGGTATCACCTCAGCCTCCTTAGACTAATGTTTCAATAACTAACGGGACACGCAGGGTATCACCTCAGCCTCCTTAGACTGATGTTTCAATAACTAATGGGACATGCAGGGTATCACCTCAGCCTCCTTAGACTAATGTTTCAATAACTAACGGGACACGCAGGGTATCACCTCAGCCTCCTTAGACTAATGTTTCAATAACGAACGGGACACGCAGGGTATCACCTCAGCCTCCTTGGACTAATGTTTCAATAACTAACGGGACACGCAGGGTATCACCCCAGCCTCCTTGGACTAATGTTTCAATAACTAACGGGACACGCAGGGTATCACCTCAGCCTCCTTAGACTAATGTTTCAATAACTAACGGGACACGCAGGGTATCACCTCAGCCTCCTTGGACTAATGTTTCAATAACTAACGGGACACGCAGGGTATCACCTCAGCCTCCTTAGACTAATGTTTCAATCATTCTGTTTGAAACGGCTGCTTAAAAAATATTTACAACGTCAAGTCAAATATCCACGGATGCCTTCACGCAGCTCCATGCATCTGTTGGCCAGGCAGGGAGAGGGGGAGGACAGAGACTAGAGAGGCAGGGCATGTTGAACGGGCGACACAAAGACAGAGGAGTCAACCCATAGGAAAACAGACAGTAGATCTGTCTGGGAGAGTGAGAGACCTGTATCCTGTCTGTTCGTTTAAAAAAAAGACAAAAATGTAACTGATCAAATCTGAGGCAATGTTCTGCAACTGACATTCTGATGTTCTCACCAGAAAGCTATTAGATCAGAGCTGATTATCTTCTGTCGGTCTTTAGATGGAAATGACGGAAACAAAGCTGAATGGTCATTTAAAGCGCTGTTGATAAGTGCAGCCTTAATGTTCCACTGCTTTCTGGCTAAACAAACTGCCATTTTGGTGGGTGGTTTGGCTTGGTCGTATATTTTAACGGCTTCTCGAGGAAGTCAGATCATTTCTTGCTCCGATGTAAAATTTAACATTTTACAGATCCACATAAGTCATTAAAAGCCATTTGGAAATGGAACATTTGGATGAGGGACATTTTATTTTGCACTTTCGGGAACTGACAAGAACACAAACTGCTGATTTTGGACAAGCACAATTGACATAATACTGAAGTCATCTTGTTCAAGTTTATTGTTGTTGGCGTTATAATGATCGTAAATCAAAGCATGTTTAATTCACACACTGCACAGATCAAAAGATGAGGCTCTGATGCTGAATAAATGTTTGCAGTTTAAATTGCTCACATCGCTCCCAAGTCCCAAAAATGTGTTTTGAGGCACTTTGGGTCTCCAACGGTTTCAAGTAACCGCCACATTTGGTAAGTGTTATCCCTCAGACACAACTGTCAAATACAAATGGGCCACGCCTCAATTACAATTGATCTTCGCCGAAAGCAATCTGTTTCCAAACAACACAGAATACCTTGCGTTGGTGCTTCACCACGGCTCAGAACAACACAGAATACCGTGTGTTGGTGCTTCACCACGGTTCAGAACAACACAGATTCTTCATTTTCATTTTACCCTCAGAGAAGCCATGCCACCTATACTGCCACTAACTCAGTGCTATGCTAAGAGTGCTTCAAAAGCTGGCAGGGACCCATGTAAGCTTTTTTACTTTCCAAACCTGTTCCATTGAGTTTGAACACTGTCAGAACAGAAGGGTGAACACAGCACACCCGGCTGTGGTGGTGATGGGCCATAAATTCCTGTGGGCCCTTGTCTAATGAGTGTAATGAGCAAGCCGATGATTTAGGCTAGAACGTCACATAACTGAGATGCTTTACAGCATGATGGTGCTTTAATCACTGTAGTCGGGCCTGGGCTTTGAACTCCTTAACAGGCCGACGAGGCCTCCTCTCGCTCTGAAACTGAAAACAGCTGAGGGAAACAGAGAGGTTTTAGGGGGAGAAGAAACTTGACCAAGACCATTTATTTGTTTGGTCTTGATGTATTTGGCTCTTTTAATTTGAAGGGGAGAGGTTTCTGGTTTAAAGAGGCAATCTGCCATCGAAACAACAACAAGGCATCCCCCTGCCTCTGTTTTGGTAAAAAGCTGAGGGATGGGCCTGGAGAAATGTAACCACTCTCAAGTTCACAGACAGAGCTATGGATGCAAGGAATGATCAAAGAAATCACAATTATATTTTTACGCATGTTTTGAGGCTTACAGTGTTTGTTTACATTTACAATGTTTACAAACACTGGAATAAAACAAGCTTATATGTTGGGTTCTGATGGGGTCCGACAGTTGAAAGACGGTCATGAGGCATTTAGTTATTAATAGTTTTTCAAGAATCAATAGTTATACCCATTGATTCTTGAAGAATATATCTCATTCATGTAGAAGTCCAAAAATGGATGAAGCAAACTATAGGTGGCCCCTTTAAGGCTTTTTGTGACGTATGTTACAGCAAAGGTGAGGCAGTTGGTGCTTTCACTCTCTGCTGCCTGCCGCTTCTGAAACCAACCTGAAAGGAAGTGGCTCATGCCCTCCCCCAACGATGCACCATCGTTCTCCATTAACGTTCCCCCTTTTTCTCTCTCTTATCCCTCCATCACGTCGGCTCTAGAGGGGGTTGACATGCTGCCTTTTCCATCGATCCCCAACCCCCTTCAGAGCAGGCCCATCACCCTCCATGCATCCAAAGTGGGAGACAGCTGGCACAAACGACTGACACAAACGACTGGCACAAACAACTGACACAAACGACTGACACAAACGACTGGCATAAACGACTGACACAAACGACTGACACAAACGACTGACACAAACGACTGACACAAACGACTGGCACAAACGACTGACACAAACGACTGACACAAACGACTGGCACAAACGACTGACACAAACGACTGACACAAACGACTGACACATTACAGCAGAGGGGGCTTCTATACCACATCATCCCAGGGTAATCAAATCCACTGTAAGGAGCCGGCTCCAATCTAATATCAGCCAAGCTCCAGATGGAGGGTGTGTGAGGGTTAATCTAATATCAGTCAAGCTCCAGATAGTGGGTGTGTGAGGGTTAATCTAATATCAGCCAAGCTCCAGGTTAATCTAATATCAGCCAAGCTCCAGATAGTGGGTGTGTGAGGGTTAATCTAATATCAGGTTAATCTAATATCAGTCAAGCTCCAGATAGTGGGTCAAGCTCCAGATGAGGGTTAATCTAATATCAGCCAAGCTCCAGATAGTGGGTGTGTGAGGGTTAATCTAATATCAGCCAAGCTCCAGATAGTGGGTGTGTGAGGGTTAATCTAATATCAGCCAAGCTCCAGATAGTGGGTGTGTGAGGGTTAATCTAATATCAGCCAAGCTCCAGATAGTGGGTGTGTGAGGGTTAATCTAATATCAGTCAAGCTCCAGATAGTGGGTGTAATCTAATATCAGTCAAGCTCCAGATAGTGGGTGTGTGAGGGTTAATCTAATATCAGTCAAGCTCCAGATGGTGGGTGTGTGAGGGTTAATCTAATATCAGTCAAGCTCCAGATAGTGGGTGTGTGAGGGTTAATCTAATATCAGTCAAGCTCCAGATGGTGGGTGTGTGAGGGTTAATCTAATATCAGTCAAGCTCCAGATAGTGGGTGTGTGAGGGTTAATCTAATATCAGCCAAGCTCCAGATGGTGGGTGTGTGAGGGTTAATCTAATATCAGTCAAGCTCCAGATAGTGTGTGTGTGAGGATAAATGTGGTTATTGCATATTTTAGTTACTCAATACAGATTTTGGGTGACAGTCCTAATCATCTCCACTGACTGGTTCTTTCATACGGCTGTCAGATAGGGCAGGTTTTACACAAACCTTTGAAACTTGGGAAATATACAGTCTCTCTCCCATGTTAATGCACTTGTGTTTCCCTTGATTTCCCCTGTTCCTCAGTGTCAAGAGGACTTCATTAATAGTCATGTATTTTGCAGCTTTAGCAGAGAGGGCAAGCTTCTTATTGGGGCTGGTCCTATATTGAATTGTCTTGCTGTATATTTTCAAATGAAAACTTTATTCCACCATTGTATTAATTTTCTTGAAGACGAATACAGAAACGCCGGGAACTCTGGTCTGCAAAAATACAACCCTGTTCAAAAATAGACAAATAGAAAAGCCAAGAGGATTTCTTTTCAGACATTCAAATTCATTCAGCATTAGTATAATCTGTCAACCAGTAGCAACCACAGCTTGGTAGCTAAGAATTCACCACTACCCCTATGACTTCATCATACGTGAGCCCAGCAGTGCAACAATGCGGGCGGACGTTGCTGTCGACAGGCTACAATGGGAGCTCTGTCTATCGTGTCTGAGGCTCTTCACAGAGGAGACCAGCAGGGTGAAGCTTTGGCATCTGAAAATGTCCATCTACATAACCTGCTGACCAGTCAAGTAGCAAGGTGAGAAATGCCGCAGCTCGCACCGTTTCCTGCCGCCGACAACCTCACACGACCCCCAATACCTACCGAGCCAAACCAGAAACTGTGGCTGCATCCCAAATAGCATCTCTATTACATAAATAGTGCACTACGTTTGACCAGGGTGCCATTTATGATGAATCCCATGTCTCTGCTCCAGGGCTGAGATTGTAGACTTTAGAGGAAAGGACATTGTGACGATCCTCAACAATTGATTGAAGCGGTGACACTACCCCTATCACATTGAAGGTGATTGAGAGGGTGGCTGTGTCGAGACGGTCACATTGAAGGTGATTGAGAGGGTGGCTGTGTCGAGACGGTCACATTGAAGGTGATTGAGAGGGTGGCTGTGTCGAGACGGTCACATTGAAGGTGATTGAGAGGGTGGCTGTGTCGAGACGGTCACATTGAAGGTGATTGAGAGGGTGGCTGTGTCGAGACGGTCACATTGAAGGTGATTGAGAGGGTGGCTGTGTCGAGACGGTCACATTGAAGGTGATTGAGAGGGTGGCTGTGTCGAGATGGTCACATTGAAGGTGATTGAGAGGGTGGCTGTGTCGAGACGGTCACATGGAAGGTGATTGAGAGGGTGGCTGTGTCGAGACGGTCACATTGAAGGTGATTGAGAGGGTGGCTGTGTCGAGACGGTTAAAGGCAGAATGGAACGATAATAAAAGTCGCAAGGAAAAGTGAAGGGTCTTTTTCAGAGCTGAAATCTCTTGGAGCGTAAATGGACTGTCCATAAAAAAAGTATTTGGGAAGTGTACCATATTTATGGAGAACACGAGGGAAAGAGAGATGGAGGAAAAAAGGGGAGAGAGAGAAAGAGAGAGCGACTGAGACAGATGGAGGCGGTCAGGAACGTCAGCATTGTGAAGGAGAGAACAGAAATAGATCAAAGGTTAGCAATCCCCTGGCAGAACCTTTTGAACAGGTCAGCTGTTTCCCCTGTTAACAGGACATCCGTCGAGCCTCTTTTTTTATAATGAGAGATTAAAAGGGTCCATGTGGGGTAGAACTGACATAACAGGCCTGTAGGTGTTCCCTCGTCAGTTCTACAATAGTCTACTGTGTAGACACATGAAAGGGTTGCCCCCACCCTCAAAAAATGTCCTACCATGGCCTTCATGCAGGAAGATGGAAATTGGATGAGTGTTTGGAGAAAATCCATGGCAATGAGCAATGAGATAGAAACTCGAACAGAGATGCACAGCTTCAATCCTCCACAGACCAGCTGATTTTCATTCATTTAACTAGGCACATATTTCTACCTGGGAGAGGTGCGTGTGCTGCCAATGGATAACATTCATCAGTAAGTGGGAGAGAGAAAGGATAAGCAGCAGGACTGTAGAACACGACGGCCAGAGTTGTGACTAGAGAATGATCCTATCCAACTGCATTTATAGACGGTGAAAACACTGTTCCAACTATCCAGCTGCTCACAGCAACTTCTGGTCAATTATCTATCTATTATCAGGGGAATTCAAACTCTTACCCTACGAGGTCCAGGGTACTGCTGGTTTTTCTGGTCAACCTGATAATTAATTGCACCCAGCTGGTATCCCAGGTCTAAATCAGTCTCTGGTAAGAGGGGAACAATAACAACAAGTAGTGGAACTGGCTTTGAGGTCCAGATTTGAATGAGAGGGATATATGGCATCATAGTGACACCCAGGGACACTCCCCAGCCTCATGAACCTTCATATGTCACATCATTACCAGACCAACTGATCCTCATCTCATAAGAATAGGCTTGACAGCTGGAGCTGGCAAATCCAATAACCAACCGGTGCAATAAAACAGGGCAGATGTTGAACAGTGTAGCCACAAAGGAACTCACGCCTACACTTCCCACCAGGTATACATGATCCATCTAAGAGTGCTAATACCAGACTGTATTAACACTGACAGTGTCGGGCGATCAAGGTTAATGGGATGGGCGCATGCTGTGTGTCCCTCCTCTGTCCGTCTTGCGCACTGCCAACAGATTGGCCCCAGATGGTGCCGGGCTGCTTCACGAGTCCTTAACCAACACCTAACTCTGTTATACCTTCCATGTGACCACTGGACCATGTGACGGGAGAAGGAACCAAGCAACCTCACTTCAACTGACTAATGCAGCCTGAGGCTCAACCAAGCAACCTCACTTCAACTGACTAATGCAGCCTGAGGCTCAACCAACCAACCTCACTTCAACTGACTAATGCAGCCTGAGGCTCAACCAAGCAACCTCACTTCAACTGACTAACGCAGCCTGAGGCTCAATCAACCAACCTCACTTCAACTGACTAATGCAGCCTGAGGCTCAATCAACCAACCTCACTTCAACTGACTAATGCAGCCTGAGGCTCAACCAACCAACCTCACTTCAACTGACTAATGCAGCCTGAGGCTTTCTCTGAGGGAAAATACCAGGTTCAAGTGCTGCTCGGGGAAAGCTGGCATCACTGCCTCAAGTCTCTGTAAACATAAAGATAATCACTTCATTATCCCCACGGGGAAAGTTTGTTTACGGCTCTGTGCATTAAAACACATCATCAAGCAAAGACGAAGGACATATGGAAACAATTACAGCTAATTCAATCATAATATCATTTTTTTTACAATTCTTGAGCGATTCTATGATTCATCTGTAAAACTATAGATCAGTACAGTGCCAACTACAGAGACACTGGGGCTTCTTAGACTCCAGCGACTTCAGAAGGACAGTGCACTGAGCACACGTCATGTCTGCGTTCCGCTGATGTGCTGCGGTTAACTAGCGACGCCAGAAATGAGCTTTATCCTTCTGCTGAACAGAGCCTTTTACGATCCAGGCTGTCATTCTCTGTCAGACCATCATTTCTTCACAAACGACTAAAGAAGAAGAAGACAACTGCTCCGTTCAAGGGCCCTGTTTGTGCACATCTAATTCCCCTGGCTACTCCATATACAATTAGAGAAGTGTCACTGTCAGAAAGCCTTAGATTTAACAGTGGAAGAGAAGCGTGAAACATGCCGTGAGATGAAAGAGACGCTTAAAAGACGCGGAGCTCCGACGTGATGTCTTAATGAACAGCGTGTGAGTTCCTCCCCACATGGCTAACCCAGTGTAAAGAGACATAATCAGACTGTAATCCCTTTACACTGCCTTGTCCTTGAGAGAATCTCAATGGCATTTTCTTGATTCCTCGCATCTTCTCTCCTCGCCTCCTTCTCAAAACCCGTTGGATGAAATGGGCAGAGGAACCTCCCCTCTGACCATCTCATCCAATGGGTTTTGAGGAGACCAACAAAAAAACACCCATGAGACATGTACTTACTATGACTGAGATATGTGGTTTTCCCACCAAACGATCTTAAGATGAATACACTAACTGTAAGTGCCTCTGAGCGGCTGCTAAATGACTCAAGTGTAAATGAGAGAGGATGTGCTAGGAAACACATTTGAGATTCTTCTTCTCTTGTTTGGCTCAGCCTGCCTCTGAAGAGAGCTCGTCCAGTCTCCCCACTGAGACAATATTGTACTGCGGGTCAGGATGTGGTCTACAGAAACTCCCAGTCTCAGTTCCCAGTAAACCCAACCCCAAAACACCCCAAGCGGCGTGTTTGGAGAAAGGCTTGCTCGGAATTCCAGAATCGACCACTGAGAATGGCATGCCCCTTGGAATCGCTACCATCCCTCACATGTAAAGTATTCAAGGTTTCCTCCCTCGTTTTCTCCCCCCTGGTACCCCCAGTTGGCAGGGATGCCCTACCTCTTGCTCTTTCACTAATGGAGAACAAACGTGTTGGGGTCAACTGATGTTCACTACTGGCTAGCTGGCCTTAGATGAGCGTTTAGCCACTTTCCTTTCCAGCCAGATGAATTAGCTGACCTGAGCAGAGTCAGATCAATGGAGAGAGTCTATTATGCAATGCAGTCGGTGAAGTATAGCTGGAGCCGTGTTGGAGAGAAGTCTGTTCCTCCTACTTCCTCAGGCAATAAGAGATGCTCCTCTCCTGCTGAATTATAGTTTATTCTGTGTTGTTCAGCTACACAGCTACAATCTCCAAAAAGCTCAATGAACAAGACTTAAGGAATGAGTCATTTCTCCGCTCAGTAGCGGTGATATAGACGGACTGACTCGCTTTACATTACAGAGCCCTTAGTACAGTGTACTCCCACGTTTTCATCTGGAGGGTATCTCTCCAGGAACAGGGTTGGAGTTCAAACCTACAGAACGGTTTCTCTCCAGGGTCAAGGTTGGAGTTAAAACCTACAGGAGGGTATCTCTCCAGGTTCAGGGTTGGAGTTACAACCTACAGGAGGGTATCTCTTCAGGGTCAAGGTTGGAGAACCCTGGATTAATGACACATATTAGCTCGATCACACAGACAACACCGGAGAGGCACATAGCATCTACTGCCAACCCAGCACAACATACAGTACATGTACACCTACATTCACTAACAAACTGTTCCTAGTCTCGATGTCCGGCGCCGACTGAGATGGCCGCCTCGCTTCGCGTTCCTAGGAAACTATGCAGTTTTTTGTTTTTTTACGTGTTATTTCTTACATTAGTACCCCAGGTCATCTTAGGTTTCATTACATACAGTCGAGAAGAACTACTGAATATAAGATCAGCGTCAACTCACCATCAGTACGACCAAGAATATGTTTTCCGTGACGCGGATCCTGTGTTCTGCCTTACAAACAGGACAACGGAATGGATCGCATGCAGCGACCCAAGGAAACGACTCCGAAAAAGAGGGAAACGCGGCGGTGTTCTGGTCAGACTCCGAAAAAGGGCACATCGCGCACCACTTCCCAGTATTCTTCTTGCCAATGTCCAGTCTCTCGACAACAAGGTTGATGAAATCCGAGCAAGGGTGGCATTCCAGAGGGACATCAGAGACTGCAACGTTCTCTGCTTTACGGAGACATGGCTTACTGGGAAAACGCTATCCAGGGCGGTACAGCCAACGGGTTTCTCCACGCATCGCGCCGACAGAAACAAACATCTATCTGGTAAGAAGAGTGGAGGGGGCGTATGCCTCATGACTAACGGGACATGGTGTGATGAAGGAAACATACAGGAACTCAAATCCTTCTGTTCACCTGATTTAGAATTCCTCACAATCAAATGTAGACCGCATTATCTTCCAAGAGAATTCTCTTCGATTATAATCACAGCCGTATATATCCCCCCCAAGCAGACACATCGATGGCTCTGAACGAACTTTATTTAACTCTTTGCAAACTGGAAAACATTTATCCGGAGGCTGCATTCATTGTAGCTGGGGATTTTAACAAAGCCAATCTGAAAACAAGACTCCCTAAATTTTATCAGCATATCGATTGCGCAACCAGGGGTGGTAAAACCTTGGATCATTGTTACTCTAACTTCCGCGACGCATATAAGGCCCTGCCCCGCCCCCTTTCGGAAAAGCTGACCACGACTCCATTTTGCTGATCCCTGCCTACAGACAGAAATTAAAACAAGAGGCTCCCACGCTGAGGTCTGTCCAACGCTGGTCAGACCAAGCTGACTCTACACTCCAAGACTGCTTCCATCACGTGGACTGGGACATGTTTCGTATTGCGTCAGATGGGAATATTGACGAATACGCTGATTCGGTGTGCGAGTTCATTAGAACGTGCGTCGAAGATGTCGTTCCCATAGCAACGATAAAAACATTCCCTAACCAGAAACCGTGGATTGATGGCAGCATTCGCGTGAAACTGAAAGCGCGAACCACTGCTTTTAATCAGGGCAAGGTGTCTGGCAACATGACTGAATACAAACAGTGCAGCTATTCCCTCCGTAAGGCTATCAAACAAGCTAAGCGTCAGTACAGAGACAAAGTGGAATCTCAATTCAATGGCTCAGACACAAGAGGCATGTGGCAGGGTCTACAGTCAATCACGGACTACAAGATGAAATCCAGCCCAGTCACGGACCAGGATGTCTTGCTCCCAGGCAGACTAAATAACTTTTTTGCCCGCTTTGAGGACAATACAGTGCCACTGACACGGCCTGCAACGGAAACATGCAGTCTCTCCTTCACTGCAGCCGAGGTGAGTAAGACATTTAAACGTGTTAACCCGCAAGGCTGCAGGCCCAGACGGCATCCCCAGCCGCGCCCTCCGAGCATGCGCAGACCAGCTGGCCGGTGTGTTTACGGACATATTCAATCAATCCCTATACCAGTCTGCTGTTCCCACATGCTTCAAGAGGGCCACCATTGTTACTGTTCCCAAGAAAGCTAAGGTAACTGAGCTAAACGACTACCGCCCCGTAGCACTCACTTCCGTCATCATGAAGTGCTTTGAGAGACTAGTCAAGGACCATATCACCTCCACCCTACCTGACACCCTAGACCCACTCCAATTTGCTTACCGCCCAAATAGGTCCACAGACGATGCAATCTCAACCACACTGCACACTGCCCTAACCCACCTGGACAAGAGGAATACCTATGTGAGAATGCTGTTCATCGACTACAGCTCGGCATTCAACACCATAGTACCCTCCAAGCTCGTCATCAAGCTCGAGACCCTGGGTCTCGACCCCGCCCTGTGCAACTGGGTACTGGACTTCCTGACGGGCCGCCCCCAGGTGGTGAGGGTAGGTAACAACATCTCCTCCCCGCTGATCCTCAACACGGGGGCCCCACAAGGGTGCGTTCTGAGCCCTTTCCTGTACTCCCTGTTCACCCCGACTGCGTGGCAACGCACGCCTCCAACTCAATCATCAAGTTTGCGGACGACACAACAGTGGTAGGCTTGATTACCAACAACGACGAGACGGCCTACAGGGAGGAGGTGAGGGCCCTTGGAGTGTGGTGTCAGGAAAATAACCTCACACTCAACGTCAACAAAACTAAGGAGATGATTGTGGACTTCAGGAAACAGCAGAGGGAACACCCCCTATCCACATCGATGGAACAGTAGTGGAGAGGGTAGCTAGTTTTAAGTTCCTCGGCATACACATCACAGACAAACTGAATTGGTCCACTCACACTGACAGCGTCGTGAAGAAGGCGCAGCAGCGCCTATTCAACCTCAGGAGGCTGAAGAAATTCGGCTTGTCACCAAAAGCACTCACAAACTTCTACAGATGCACAATCGAGAGCATCCTGGCGGGCTGTATCACCGCCTGGTACGGCAACTGCTCCGCCCTCAACCGTAAGGCTCTCCAGAGGGTAGTGAGGACTGCACAACGCATCACCGGGGGCAAACTACCTGCCCTCCAGGACACCTACACCACCCGTTGTTACAGGAAGGCCATAAAGATCATCAAGGACATCAACCACCCGAACCACTGCCTGTTCACCCCGCTATCATCCAGAAGGCGAGGTCAGTACAGGTGCATCAAAGCTGGGACCGAGAGACTGAAAAACAGTTTCTATCTCAAGGCCATCAGACTGTTAAATAGCCACCACTAACATTGAGTGGCTGCTGCCAACACACTGTCATTGACACTGACCCAACTCCAGCCATTTTAATAATGGAAATTGATGGGAAATGATGTAAATATATCACTAGCCACTTTAAACAATGCTACCTTATATAATGTTACTTACCCTACATTATTCATCTCATATGCATATGTATATACTGTACTCTACAACATCGACTGCATCCTTATGTAACACATGTATCACTAGCCACTTTAACTATGCCACTTTGTTTACTTTGTCTACACACTCATCTCATATGTATATACTGTACTCGATACCATCTACTGTATGCTGCTCTGTACCATCACTCATTCATATATCCTTATGTACATGTTCCTTATCCCCTTACACTGTGTATAAGACAGTAGTTTTGGAATTGTTAGTTAGATTACTTGTTGGTTATCACTGCATTGTCGGAACTAGAAGCACAAGCATTTCGCTACACTCGCATTAACATCTGCTAACCATGTGTATGTGACAAATAAAATTTGATTTGATTTGATTTGATTTAGTCTGCAGCGATAAAACACACTCTGAAAACCTGTATGCCACATCACCTCCAGTTATCCTCTGTTACCTCAGTTGTTCCTGAATTGTCCTTTGACCCTCAGTGGCTTGCCATAAATCCACCCAGTTCTGAGGACCAATGTTTTCCTCTCTCCGGAGCTGCTCAGTGCAACACGGCTCCTCAAGTGTGTCAGATGTTCCCTCTGCTCACGTCCGCCATATACCTCGAGCCACAAGCAGACGTGTTTCCTCAAAGTCAAGTTCCCTTCCCCACCACAGGGGGGCTGGCACGCCCTCTGAGGCTCATGCTGGATCAATGGGCTTTGAGTGACTGAGACAAAGAGTGAACACACACACACAGTCAGGCACGCACGCACGCACGCACGCACGCACGCACGCACGCACGCACGCACACACGCACACACACACACACACACACACACACACACACACACACACACACACACACAGGCACCTCCTCCAGCACAAATCCTTTAGGGACAGGGGTGGCTGGCGTCTGGACCTGCATGTCTGTGGGCTTGTAGGGGAGAGCCCTTAGTGACCAGTGTGTCACAGTGGACCAGACCCAGCTCTAGCCACAAACACAGGGCTTTGGCCAAACACCAACCCTATTGGGTTTACTGTAAGACAGAAGCCTGGTCTGTAATCCCCCTCAGAATCCATTAAAACTACACTCAGACTACACGGCAATACAGCTAGCTAAGTCGCTTTTAATTACACTAGTGTAAAAGATCCCAAAACAGACGGACAAAGTGAGAGAACCCACTGAATTACAGTATTTAGATTGAGAGGTAATCGTCAAGCTGTGGGCTGTGTGCAATTAGACGTTATGCATTTAGAGTCACATCATTGAAAGAGTATATTCTTGGCTAAGAGATTTATGCAATTAGGACCATAGCAGTCAGCCTTCTGTGGTCTCTGAATAGTACTGTTAGGTTTCCTGCAAAACAATCAAACATGTTCATGACAGTATCCTGAAAGACCTACAAAACATGTCCTCAAGCATACAGACTCTCAACCAGACCAACGTTTCAATACCATGACAGTATCCTGAAAGACCTACAAAACATGTCATCAAGCATACAGACTCTCATCCCAACCAACCTTTCAATACCATGACAGTACCCTGAAAGACCTACAAACATGTCCTCAAGCATACAGACTCTCATCCCGACCAACCTTTCAATACCATGACAGTACCCTGAAAGACCTACAAACATGTCCTCAAGCATACAGACTCTCATCCCGACCAACCTTTCAATACCATGACAGTACCCTGAAAGACCTACAAAACATGTCCTCAAGCATACAGACTCTCATCCCGACCAACCTTTCAATACCATGACAGTACCCTGAAAGACCTACAAACATGTCCTCAAGCATACAGACTCTCAACCAGACCAACCTTTCAATACCATGACAGTACTCTGAAAGACCTACAAAACATGTCCTCAAGCATACAGACTCTCAACCAGACCAAGCTTTCAATACCATGACAGTACCCTGAAAGACCTACAAACATGTCCTCAAGCATACAGACTCTCAACCAGACCAAGCTTTCAATACTGTGACAGTAAAAATAAAAGCAGAAATAATACTATCAGCTCCACAAAAAGAAAGGAGAACTAGCAGACTCACCATGTGTGATTGACTCCTGGGGCTGACATTGATGTCCTCCACTTTCTCATTAGCTGGAAGAAGAAAAACAACAACAACAAAAATGAAGTGTGAAACCTTCCCACAAGAAGAAGTGCCTAAACACACAGTGGAGCACCAGTGACCCTTCTGAATTAGGGGACTTCTAGTCTAGTGGAGGAGCCCTTACAGAGCTCAGCGACAGGGGGAGCATGGATCTCTCTCTCTCTCTGTGTGTGTGTGTGTGTGATTCTGTGTGTGTGTGTGTGTGTGTGTGTGTGTGTGTGTGTGTGTGTGTGTGTGTGTGTGTGTGTGTGTGTGTGTGTGTGTGTGTGTGTGTGTGTGTGTGTGTGTGTGTGTGTGTGTGTGTGTGTGTGTGTGTGTGTGTGTGTAGGAATGGCCCCTGCCCAACCACGGAGCAGTGAAAGTTTGGGAAAAGAAAAGTCTCTGCTAATTCATCAGCTGCTGCCTGAGTGTTACTGACGCGGGATCTCAGGCCATTGTCTGTTGTGGAGAGCAGGGGTAAAGTTTCAAGACAGCCCAGGAGGTGGGAAAAAGAGAGAGGCAGAGCATCAACACCAGCCTCTCTCGGCTAGCTAAAAGATACACATGGGAGACACATGGTTCAATAGAGCAGGACTAGTTTACAGTCTGTGTGTAGTGGGCTGCCAGGGCTGGAGCTCCTCTCCTGACAGAGACCAGTCGGACATGAAGATAAAGCCTTTGTGTTCCGTCTAAATGCCTACACCGTTACGTTTTATAGCTGGGTAAATGGAGAGTTTCCCTCAGCCTAACAAGTGAGGTTAAGTCAGGAGTGTGTGTGTGTGTGTGTGTGTGTACATGTGTGTGGGTGTGCTTGTTTGCATCTGTGCGTGTTGGTTTATATCAGTGCCTGTGTGTGTGTTTGCGTCAGTGCCTGTGTGTATGTGTTTATAACAGAGCCTGTGTGTGTGTGTTTGTGTCAGCGAGTGTGTGTGTGTGTATTTGCGTCAACGAGTGTGTGTTTGCGTCTGTGCGTGTTGGTTTATATCAGTGCCAGTGCCTGTGTGTGTTTGCATCAGTGCCTGTGTGTGTGTGTTTATAACAGAGCCTGTGTGTGTGTGTTTGTGTCAGCGAGTGTGTGTGTGTGTTTGAGTCTGCGAGTGTGTGTGTGTGTTTGCGTCAGTGCCTGTGTGTGTGTGTGTTTATAACAGAGCCTGTGTGTGTGTGTGTGTGTGTGTGTGTGTGTGTGTGTGTGTGTGTGTGTGTGTGTGTGTGTGTGTGTGTGTGTGTGTGTGTGTGTGTGTGTGTGTGTGTGTGTGTGTGTGTGTGTGTGTGTGTGTGTGTGTGTGTGTGTGTGTGTTCTCTCACCTATGATCTGGATGATTTCTGCCAGCAGAACTCCGTCAGCAATGTCTATGGTCAGGTCCTTGATGAGTCGAGGGCAGCCAGACTTGGTCAGGTAGTGGTTGGCCCAGTCTGTATAAATCTACAACATAGAGGACAATATGGGGTAAGGGTGGCATCTATAACTGTAGACAAAGAGAAAGGAGAGAGAGAGAGAGGGAGACCGATGGAGGCTGGCAGGATCTTCAGCTTTATCAGCAAGAGAGAGACAGAGACCGAGAGAGATATACAGAGAGCGAGAAAGGCAGAGAGAGAAGAGAGAGAAAGACCGAGAAAGAAAGAGAGAGAGAGAGAAATAGAGACAGAGAGAGAGAGAAAGAGAGAAATAGAGAGAGAGAGGGATAGACAAAGAGGGAGACAGAAACAGTGAGCGAAAGAGAGAGGGTGCGAGAACGAAAGAGAGAGAGAGAGAGAAAGAGAGAGAGGGAGAGAGTGAAAGTTCAACAAGTTGATCTGACTAATTTAAAGATGGGAAGCTTAGTGCTTGGCATTTCCTATTTGAGGTATGAGTCAGGTTTGTTTTAGTACCGCGGTCACTGCTGACCTCGACCACACAGAATAACAAACACAGGTTTCCTTAGTCCTCCTATATCCCAAAATCAGACGGCCCAGTTCCATCTCAACATAAGTAGCACACAGCGCGCCAGTGAGTATTAACCAAACAGTGGATTCCCAATACATCTCTCCAACACAAACACAAATATTTGATCAAAGACAGACGCTTACAACATGAGGATGACTCGCTGGGTTTATGAGCTCACTCTGCAGGACTGGGAAGGAGATCAGATCAGCCTTTTAAAGAAGAGATCCGACCTGCTACTAACGCATCACCAGCGGGACGTTTAACTGCTGTTACTGAAGGTCTTTCAATAGAATCCATAAACCGATTAGGACCAGGACGCTGCCAGTATAGTGGTATCGTGGCTAGGAAACAAAACAGCAAACGGACTTAACTTCTTTAGGAAAACAGCCCTAATGAAACATCATTATGTTGTCATCCAGAATCACATGTATTTATTTATGTGCTATAGCACACAATATTTTACATACAGCAGGTTTTTAAAGGACCAAAGAGTGTGGTCTGCTTCATGTTTTCATTTTTGCCATGTAAAGAAATATTGTGATACTGGTATCATAACGGCCCTCAAACCAATAGGTTGATTTGTTAGCTATGTACTGTACTGGTGATTGAAACTAACAGCTGCAGAGATTTTGACCAGGTCTGTTAGGGGCATTACTTCTGCGGTTTATCCTTGCATTCCTACAACTCTCTTCAGGCAGTCCCCTATCTATCTCGCTGCACACTCATTTTGAGGGGATCATCTTTTCATACTATCTATCCGCCTGCAGGAGGAGGGAACCACAGGGAGGGCAGGATGAACAAAAGTGTCTGCAGCGTTTTCAGAGCAGCGAGGCCGTGCGTTACTCATGGAAATACTCAGAGACAGAAGGGCTCTTCTTCTTCTTCCCTGACAGACTTTATTTCCACTGGGTTCTCTAGGGGGTACTTTGAAAAAGGCGTACCTCAGGGGTCCGTTGTGGAGCCGCTCAAAGATGCCCACGACCATGCCAGAGCCTCACTCTCTTCTTGTTATCCTCAGATTAATTCAAAAAAAGCGAGGGCTGTTTTTTTCTTCATATCGTACGTGTGTTTGTTTGAGGACTCCACCAGCATGAGGAATTTTCAATGTCAAAATCCGCTTAGAAATGCAAGGGCCTCTGTGGAGGGGTTTTGTCTGTGACTTTCAGTCAACCGGTGGCCTACTAATAACGCCATTGACTGAAACTCAGTTAAAACCACTTCAATATCACCAAAGGGGCGGTTTTAAAAGGAACACTTGATAGAGAGGTTAAAAGATGTACGTATATGCAGATTATAGGCACTTCACATCTACCAGGCTATGGTTCCCATTTCCCAGCAACTCCCTCATAAAAACCAAGCTCCTTATTAGGAAATTATCCCTTTTCCCCCCTCTGCCTCACACATTGCTCCCAATTAACGGTGTTTCTCTCTCTTTCAGAGAACAGGGCACGTATCCTTCAAAGACGCCTTCTTTCCAAGGTTTTGTCTGTTGTGGTTTTGTTCGCCGGTTTCTCTCTGATGAGGGAGGCATTTAAGAGAACCAGGGAGAGGCGGGAAGCACCTTCATTACACACACACACACACACACACACACACACACACACACACACACACACACACACACACACACACACACACACACACACACACACACACACACACACACACACACACACACACACACACACACACACACACACACACACACACACACACACACACACAGCATGTGCCGGAGTACAGTACACACACTCTTAAACCAGGTCCCACTAGGCCGCACCACCACTACTGCCTGAGGAGGGGGAACAACCACAGTGTGGAGAAGAGCCTCACATTCCGACACCTCTGGTCACGGAAGCCGCGGGAAATACTATGATGGCCGAGGGATATGGAGAACGGACTGGGTTCATCACATCTCTAATTGCTGCGACAGATAATACCAAGTATGCACCGGGCGGCCAGGGGCCGGGGTTTGGAATGCCAGGGGGGTACAGCAAGTGACAGGAACTTCCTCAAAGGGAGGAGCCTCCAGAGGAGGAAGGTACTCTTGATCCTCTGCACCTCTGCAGCACTTCCCTCCCTCTCTTCCCCCTTTCCCAAAAAATAAGAGTGAATGAGGAGAGTGCCACATTGACACAATCACAGGGAGCGAGGGAGAGAGGGAGAGAGAGTTTCCTCTGCCAGGGATGTCTCTGGTACAAGGGGAGTGTTCAATCAGCTTTTTGACACGAGTGGAGAGACACGAGGGGAGGTGTGCCTCATCAAAACGGATTCAATTCAATTCACCACAAGCCATTGTTTTGGTGAGAGAGAAACTGACTGCAACCGCATCTGTCAACTGGAGGAAACATTTGGAGTTGTTTGTTAGGATTTTTCTGTCCAGCCAAACTTGACTTCCCACCACCCAGCCAAACAAACAACATGCTCAACACTAGAATTAAATGTTGCTTATTCTCTAATGATGATTGTATAAATTGGCATCACATTCAGAAATGCTGGAATAATTGACAATCTGAAAAGCTTGAATAACTCCATGGTGTTAAACTACATTCCACTAGTCCTACGCCACAAAATGGCACCCTATGCGGTATAGTGCACTACTTTCGACCAGACCATATGGGCCTGCTCAAAAGTAGTGCACTAAATAGGGAATATGGTGCCATTTTGGGACACATCCTATGAAGTAAATGGGTCTGACAGAAAAGAGAAAATGATGACAAAGCAGTCTCTAAATCAGATAATGTCACGGAGGGAAAAAGTAAGGACACTGTAAGGACACTGGTTCAAGGTGACTCTATACCCCCAGTGCATTCATTACAGCAACGTTAGACGACCCAGCCCGTGTGTGATCTGAACCTACACACAAACCACAACAACAGATTGACAAAGAACCTGCCTAGACAACTTCTTTATTTCATTTGAAACTCAACGAGGCAGCCAGCCTGAACCTACCCGTGTCTGTGACACTGACGGTGAACATTAACAGCTTCTCATTCACTCTCCTCTTCCCTTCGTCTTCACTGCTGTTTCTAGTCATTCGGTCTCTTTAAGCCCCTTAAATAGAGACTCACTGTTCAACATTTCGTGCATCACTGTCTCAGTTTCCCCGACTCATTCTTTTATTTTCTTGCTAACAGCTCTGACTTGCAATTCTATTCAGGCAGCAAACGCTGTCGGGCAACGTCAGAACACTGACTGGCAACGGCATGACTAACAGAAGCCCTAACCTCAGCCGTGCCACTCTCAACGTTCATAGAGAATAATGACACACACACACACACACACACACACACACACACACACACACACACACACACACACACACACACACACACACACACACACACACACACACACACACACACACACACACACACACACACACACACACACACACACACACACACACACACACACACACACCTCTCGCGCACAAGCCCACACCCCCTTCTCCCTCCATCCAAGCTCCCCGGAGCAGTTACAACAACTATCTATTCTCCAGTGACGTTAGCTACAGAGCTACTGTGAGGCTAGCTACAGAGCTGTCAATGTACCTGTTATGAAGCCATCTCCCTCAGCGTCAGGCTCCTGTACAGATAAACAATCAGCTTTCACGCCAGTGTGAGAGTGCCTTGCGGCGAGCAGACTGCTTTACAGTCGGAGCACAATGCAGTGTCTATGGCTGCGCAGGTACTGCCGGCAACCTGCATTGGCCCCTTAATACCTCTGGGGGGAGCCAGCCAGCTACCGAGGTGAGACTGAGCCTCAGGGCTTGAGGGACTGAAGCAGACCTGTCTGTGACTTTATACAGACCAAGGGTATTCACTGTGCTGTGGAAGTCGAAGCAGTGGTCTTTTATCACTGATATGTGTAGCAGAGAAGGATGGGATGTAACACACACACACACACACACACACACACACACACACACACACACACACACACACACACACACACACACACACACACACACACACACACACACACACACACACACACACACACACACACACACACACACACACACACACACAGCACGTGCTGTCAGTGTCTGTTACCTATGTGTGTGTGTGTGTGTGTGTGTGTGTGTGTGTGTGTGTGTGTGTGTGTGTGTGTGTGTGTGTGTGTGTGTGTGTGTGTGTGTGTGTGTGTGTGTGTGTGTGTGGGATGAGACACCCCCTGGCCGCTCAATGGGATAGGACACCCCCTGGCTGTTCAAAAGGATGTGTGTGTGTATGTGTGTGTGTGTGTGTGTGTGTGTGTGTGTGTGTGTGTGTGCGTGTGTGTGTGTGTGTGTGTGTGCGTGTGTGTGTGTGTGTGTGTGTGTGTGTGTGTGTGTGTGTGTGTGTGCGTGTGTGTGTGTGTGTGTGTGTGTGTGTGTGTGTGTGTGTGTGTGTGTGTGTGTGATGAGACACCCCCTGGCTGTTCAAAAGGATGGGACACCCCCTGGCTGCTCCCACAGGTTAGCTAAGGAGGTAAAGCTGTCAGTGTCTGTTACCTATGTGTGTGTTGGCTTCTGGCTGTACCCCTGTCCTTTTACTACAGCTAAACACCTCCCTCCCTCCCTCCCTCCCTCCCTCCCTCCCTCCCTCCCTCCCCCTCCCTCCCTCCCTCCCTCCCTCCCTCCCTCCCTCCCTCCCTCCCTCCCTCCCTCCCTCCCTCCCTCCCTCCCTCCCTCCCTCCCTCCCTCCCTGGCTGTTCAAAGGGATGGGACACCCTCTGGCTGCTCAATGGGATGGGACACCCCCTGGCTGCTCAATGGGATGGGACACCCCTGGCTGCTCAATGGGATGGGACACCCCCTGGCTGTTCAAAGGGATGGGACACCCCCTGGCTGTTCAAAGGGATGGGACACCCCCTGGCTGTTCAATGGGATGGGACACCCCCTGGCTGCTCAATGGGATGGGACACCCCCTGGCTGTTCAATGGGATGGGACACCCCCTGGCTGCTCAATGGGATGGGACACCCCCTGGCTGCTCAATGGGATGGGACACCCCCTGGCTGTTCAAAGGGATGGGACACCCCCTGGCTGTTCAAAGGGATGAGACACCCCCTTGGCTGCTCAATGGGATGGGACATCCCCTGGCTGCTCAATGGGATGGGACACCCCCTGGCTGTTCAATGGGATGGGACACGCCCTGGCTGCTCAATGGGATGGGACACCCCCTGGCTGCTCAATGGGATGGGACATCCCCTTGGCTGCTCAATGGGATGGGACACCCCCTGGCTGTTCAATGGGATGGGACACCCCCTGGCTGCTCAATGGGATGGGACACCCCCTGGCTGTTCAATGGGATGGGACACCCCCTGGCTGCTCAATGGGATGGGACACCCCCTGGCTGTTCAAAGGGATGAGACACCCCCTGGCTGCTCAATGGGATGGTACACCCCCTGGCTGCTCAATGGGATGGGACACCCCCTGGCTGCTCAATGAGATGGGACACCCCCTGGCTGCTCAATGTGATGAGACACCCCCTGGCTGCTCAATGGGATAGGACACCCCCTGGCTGTTCAAAAGGATGGGACACCCCCTGGCTGTTCAAAAGGATGGGACACCCCCTGGCTGCTCCCACAGGTTAGCTAAGGAGGTAAAGCTGTCAGTGTGTGTTACCTATGTGTGTGTTGGCTTCTGGCTGTACCCCTGTCCTTTTACTACAGCTAAACACCTCCCTCCCTCCCCCCTCCCTCCCTGCCGTCTATCTCTCCCCCCACCTCCCTCCCCACCTCCCTCCCTCCCTCCCTCCCCACCTCCTCCCCCTCCTCCCTCCCTGCCGTCTATCTCTCTCTCCTTTCCATCTCTCTCTCTCCCTCTCTCTCTCTCTCCCCCTCTCCCTCCCTCCCCCTACAGGCAGGTCACAGTCATCTAGACACAGACAGAGACAGAGAATTGTCTGGCTAACAGAGAACATGACAAATGTCCCCCTCTCTCGGGGTCTGAGGGTTCTGCTGACATGATCACTGGTGACATGGTGTGAAGGTCGCAGCGACCTCCTAGCCTGAGTCACAAATGGCACCCTATTCCCTATATAGTGCAATATTTTCTATCAGAGGCCTATTGAACCTTATCAAAAGTATTGCACTATAGGGATCCATTTGGGTCTCAGATCTTGCCTCCTTGAACAGAGTGGTACTCAGTGACAAAGCGAAACACAACCGTCTTGATTTGGTTTACTGTTCCCTCTTAAAACAGTTAGTGGCTAATAGCTGGTAGATGTACAGTATATCACATCAATACAGTCAAGGGAGTGTATAGTTATTGCAATGGGACTGGGATCAATATCCACATTAGAGTCCACCTATTGGATCTACACTGTATTAGAACATGACTGGATAGTAACCGACTGCTATTAGTGAATCGAGCACCAAGGAGTGACTGACAATGCAGTCTATGGGCAGTCTATGGGTAGTCTATGGGTAGTCTATGGGCAGTCTATGGGTAGTCTATGGGTAGTCTATGGGGGGTCTATGGGTAGTCTATGGGCAGTCTATGGGCAGTCTATGAGCAGTCTATGAGCAGTCTATGGGAAGTCTATGAGCAGTCTATGGGAAGTCTATGGGCAGTCTATGGGAATTCTATGGGCAGTCTATGAGCAGTCTATGAGCAGTCTATGGGAAGTCTATGGAAAGTCTATGGGAAGTCTATGAGCAGTCTATGGGCAGTCTATGAGCAGTCTATGGGCAGTCTATGGGAAGTCTATGAGCAGTCTATGGGCAGTCTGGGCAGTCTATAGGCAGTCTATGGGCAGTCTATGGGAAGTCTATGGGCAGTCTATGGGCAGTCTATGGGAAGTCTATGGGCAGTCTATGGGCAGTCTATGGGTAGTCTATGGGTAGTCTATGGGTAGTCTATGGGCAGTCTATTTTTATTTTATTTTTATTTTACCTTTATTTAACTAGGCAAGTCAGTTAAGAACAAATTCTTATTTTCAATGACGGCCTAGGAACAGTGGGTTAACTGCCTGTTCAGGGGCAGAACGACAGTATTTGAGGATTGATTATATATAGACATCTCTCTGCAATGTTACCATGAACCCTGGGGACCTGAGCCTCAGGAGTAGTACATGGAGATTGGATGAAGAGAGGTACCGTTTACACTCCCATCAAACATCCAAGCCTGGCAAAGAGACAATTCCTGCATAATTAAGCTCTACATAAAAACTGCATAAACTTGAGAGTGATGAGACCATAAAGTCAATGCTCTGTGATGAACCGTCATCAGAGAGCGTCTGTCAAGAACAGCGGAGTCAGGATTGGGAGCATTCAAGTGATCGACAGAAGAAAACAACGCCCTGTCAGAAATCCCCCAAGACAGTGAATCCAAGTTGGACGGGGCCAGGAGAGACATCCTTCCCAATTGAAGGCCTTTCCACTGTTAACCTGTATAGACTACTGTTAACCTGTATAGACTACTGTTAACCTACATAGACTACTGTTACCTGTATAGACTACTGTTAAACTTTATAGACTACTGTTAACCTGTATAGACTACTGTTAAACTTTATAGACTACTGTTAACCTGTATAGACTACTGTTAACCTACATAGACTACTGTTAACCTGTATAGACTACTGTTAAACTTTATAGACTACTGTTAACCTGTATAGACTACCGTTAATCTGTATAGACTACCGTTAACCTGTATAGACTACTGTTAACCTGTATAGACTACTGTTAACCTGCATAGACTACTGTTAACCTTTATAGACTACTGTTAACCTGTATAGACTACTGTTAACCTGCATAGACTACTGTTAACCTTTATAGACTACTGTTAACCTTTATAGACTACCGTTAACCTGTATAGACTAATGTTAACCTGCATAGACTACTGTTAACCTGCATAGACTACTGTTAACCTTTATAGACTACTGTTAACCTGTATAGACTACCGTTAACCTTTATAGACTACTGTTAACCTGTACAGCGTAGCCTAGTGGTTAGAGCGTTGGACTAGTAACCGGAAGGTTGCGAGTTCATACCCCCGAGCTGACAAGGTACAAATCTGTCGTTCTGCCCCTGAACAGGCAGCTAACCCACTGTTCCCAGGCCGTCATTGAAAATAAGAACATGTTCTTAACTGACTTGCCTGGTTAAATAAAGGTAAAATAAATAAAAAAAATAGACTATTGTTAACCTGTGTAGACTACTGTTAACCTGTATAGACTACTGTTAACCTGTATAGACTACTGTTAACCTGTATAGACTACTGTTAACCTTTATAGACTACTGTTAACCTGTATAGACTATTGTTAACCTGTATAGACTACCGTTAACCTGTATAGACTACTGTTAACCTGTATAGACTACTGTTAACCTGTATAGACTACTGTTAACCTTTATAGACTATTGTTAACCTGTATAGACTACTGTTAACCTGTATAGACTACTGTTAACCTTTATAGACTACTGTTAACCTGTATAGACTATTGTTAACCTGTATAGACTACCGTTAACCTGTATAGACTACCGTTAACCTGTATAGATTACTGTTAACCTGTATAGACTACTCCCATGGGCACGAGACATCTTCAAACCCCCATTTTCTCCGAGAAACTCTCACTATCTTGTCTTCAGAGGAGAGTGGGCCTCCTATTCCACACAATCTGACTATGTAAGTGTCCCAAATGACACCCTATTCCCTATATAGTGCACTACTTTTGACCAAGGCCCATAGGGCAGCATCTCTCCACAGCAATATATATTTTGGGGTGAATCCTTTGAATAGGTCCATAGTGAAGTGAACACCTTCTTAACCACACCAACTGGCAATCATTGCTGAGACTCTGTGTTCCAAAAAACTTGGTCAGGCCCCGACTTGGTCGGTTTGAAAATGAATCTGTCCAATCATATCGAGGGGCGGCGGAGTTTGGTTTGTGTTTGATTCTGGCAAATCACAGACGCACATTCCTGGTGGATCTAGGGGATTTTCACTTAGACCTGATGAAGCCGTCTCGCTCTGAAGGTATGTCAGTTGGAATTCCCAGAATGTCATGAACTGGGCTTAACTTATCTGAATCTCTCACTCCCTCTCCTTCTCCCTTTCAACCTCCACCTCCCTCCCTCCCTCCCTCCCTCCCTCCCTCCCTCCCTCCCTCCCTCCCTCCCTCCCCCTCCCTCCCTCCCTCCCTCCCTCCCTCCCTCCCTCCCTCCCTCCCTCCCTCCCTCCCTCCCTCCCTCCCTCCCTCCCTCCCTCTCTTTCTCCCTCTCCCCCCCCTCTCTCTCTCTCCCTCCCTCTCTCTCTTTCTCCCTCTCTTTCTCCATCTTTCTCTCTCTCTCTACAAGTAAGGTCTGATCTACAAAGCTACTGTAGTGTATTCACCCTTTCCTTGAGGATTTATCTTTGAAACATTCAAGCTTTTATTTAGATCTAATGTGTACAATCATGACTTCGTCAGTCTCAAAATATTTGAATGTGCGGTCAAAAAGACACACGCAAGCTTTGATTAATATTCCCAAAGTACATATCTGGCACGACAGTCCCTCATTTCGTGAAAACCCTGAGTGGGAGAGAATAAAATAATTGCATGGCGGGATGCAGTTTGGATGGATTCTGTTGTTGGATGCGCTCACACACGTCAATCAAGGATTCTCTCAGTACTGCAAGCTGACGCATGGATGGACATGGGCCAGTAAGGGGGGCCGAGGGGAGACAAATGGTGGATCACTGCGACCCAAAAAGCATATTTTCCTTATCTAGTGCACCAGGGTCCATAAGGCTCTGGTCTAAAGTAGTGCACTAGATAGGACATGGGATGCCATTTGGGATGCATCCTGAGAATGACAGCCTCAGATCAGCCAGCAATTAAGCAGCTCGGTCGTGGAGCGATGACAACTCCTGCTGGAGCATCACTTCTCAGCTAGAGTCAGTCAGTCTCTCACTAACACTACCCCTCCTCATCACACCACCAGTCAGCCAGTCAGTCAGTCAGTCAGTCAGTCTCTTACTAACACTACCCCTCCTCATCACACCACCAGTCAGCCAGTCAGTCAGTCAGTCAGTCTCTTACTAACACTACCCCTCCTCATCACACCACCAGTCAGCCAGTCAGTCAGTCAGTCTCTCACTAACACTACCCCTCCTCATCACACCACCAGTCAGCCAGTCAGTCAGTCAGTCAGTCTCTTACTAACACTACCCCTCCTCATCACACCACCAGTCAGCCAGTCAGTCAGTCAGTCAGTCTCTTACTAACACTACCCCTCCTCATCACACCACCAGTCAGCCAGTCAGTCAGTCTCTCACTAACACTACCCCTCCTCATCACACCACCAGTCAGCCAGTCAGTCAGTCAGTCTCTCACTAACACAACCCCTCCTCATCACACCACCAGTCAGCCAGTCAGTCAGTCAGTCTCTCACTAACACTACCCCTCCTCATCACACCACCAGTCAGCCAGTCAGTCAGTCAGTCTCTTACTAACGCAACCCCTCCTCATCACACCACCAGTCAGCCAGTCAGTCAGTCAGTCTCTCACTAACACTACCCCTCCTCATCACACCACCAGTCAGCCAGTCAGTCAGTCAGTCTCTCACTAACACTACCCCTCCTCATCACACCACCAGTCAGCC
The DNA here is from genome assembly GCF_021184085.1 of Oncorhynchus gorbuscha. Lineage (NCBI taxonomy): Eukaryota > Metazoa > Chordata > Actinopteri > Salmoniformes > Salmonidae > Oncorhynchus > Oncorhynchus gorbuscha. The sequence continues at coordinate 251,280 of NW_025745351.1, forward strand.
AGTCAGTCAGTCAGTCTCTCACTAACGCAACCCCTCCTCATCACACCACCAGTCAGTCAGTCAGTCAGTCAGTCAGTCAGTCAGTCAGTCAGTCAGTCTCTCAGTAACGCAACCCCTCCTCATCACACCACCAGTCAGCCAGTCAGTCAGTCAGTCTCTCACTAACACTACCCCTCCTCATCACACCACCAGTCAGTCAGTCAGTCAGTCTCTCACTAACACTACCCCTCCTCATCACACCACCAGTCAGCCAGTCAGTCAGTCAGTCTCTCACTAACACTACCCCTCCTCATCACACCACCAGTCAGCCAGTCAGTCAGTCAGTCAGTCTCTCACTAACACTACCCCTCCTCATCACACCACCAGTCAGCCAGTCAGTCAGTCAGTCTCTCACTAACACTACCCCTCCTCATCACACCACCAGTCAGCCAGTCAGTCAGTCAGTCTCTCACTAACACTACCCCTCCTCATCACACCACCAGTCAGCCAGTCAGTCAGTCAGTCTCTCACTAACACAACCCCTCCTCATCACACCACCAGTCAGCCAGTCAGTCAGTCTCTCACTAACGCAACCCCTCCTCATCACACCACCAGTCAGCCAGTCAGTCAGTCAGTCTCTCACTAACGCTACCCCTCCTCATCACACCACCAGTCAGTCAGTCAGTCAGTCTCTCACAAACGCGACCCCTCCTCATCACACCACCAGTCAGCCAGTCAGTCAGCCAACCTGTCAGTCAGTCAGCGAGTCAGTCAGTCAGCCAGCTAGCCAGTCAGCCACTCTCACTAACACTACCCCTCCTCCTCACACCCCCAGTCAGTCAGTCAGCCAGCAAGCCAGTCAGCCACTCTCACTAGCACTACCCCTACTCCTCACACCCCCAGTCAGTCAGCCAGTCTCTCTCACTAACACTACCCCTCCTCCTCACACCCCCAGTCAGTCAGTCAGTCAGACTAAGCAAGATCAGACCACCAGTCAGCCAGTCAGAGAGAGAAGACCCCTCCTCATCACACCACCAGTCAGTCAGTCAGAGAGAGAGAGAGAGAGAGAGATCACACCACCAGTCAGCCAGTCAGTCAGAAAACCTCAGTCTGGGAGAGAGTGAGAGAGACAGACAGAGACAGATTTAAATTGAGCTCGTCTCTCACTACCATGCTTCCAATTTGCACAGCTAGAATAATAAGAAGCACTGACACATGGGCTACAGCAGCTCCCTGAGAGACTCAAGCACTGACACATGGGCTACAGCAGCTCCCTGAGAGACTCAAGCACTGACACATGGGCTACAGCAGCTCCCTGAGAGACTCAAGCACTGACACATGGGCTACAGCAGCTCCCTGAGAGACTCAAGCACTGGCACATGGGCTACAGCAGCTCCCTGAGAGACTCAAGCACTGACACATGGGCTACAGCAGCTCCCTGAGAGACTCAAGCACTGACACATGGACTACAACAGTTACCTGAGACTCAAGCACTGACACATGGGCTACAGCAGCTCCCTGAGAGACTCAAGCACTGACACATGGGCTACAGCAGCTCCCTGAGAGACTCAAGCACTGACACATGGGCTACAGCAGCTCCCTGAGACTCAAGCACTGACACATGGGCTACAGCAGCTCCCTGAGAGACTCAAGCACTGACACATGGACTACAGCAGCTCCCTGAGAGACTCAAGCACTGACACATGGACTACAACAGTTACCTGAGACTCAAGCACTGACACATGGGCTACAGCAGCTCCCTGAGAGACTCAAGCACTGACACATGGGCTACAGCAGCTCCCTGAGAGACTCAAGCACTGACACATGGACTACAACAGTTACCTGAGACTCAAGCACTGACACATGGGCTACAGCAGCTCCCTGAGAGACTCAAGCACTGACACATGGGCTACAGCAGCTCCCTGAGACTCAAGCACTGACACATGGGCTACAGCAGCTCCCTGAGACTCAAGCACTGACACATGGGCTACAGCAGCTCCCTGAGAGACTCAAGCACTGACACATGGACTACAACAGTTGTGTGTTCGGAAGTTTATGAGTTGTTCTTATAGTGTGTGTGTGTGCGTTGGCGTGTGTGTGTGTGCGTTGGCATGTGTGTGTATGCGTTGGTGTGTGTGTGTGTGTGTGTGTGTGTGTGTGTGTGTGTGTGTGTGTGTGTGTGTGTGTGTGTGTGTGTGTGTGTGTGTGTGTGTGTGTGTGTGTGTGTGTGTGTGTGTGTGTGTGTGTGTGTGTGTGTGTGTGTGCGTGCGTGCGTGCGTGTGTGTCTTTGTGTGTGTGTGTGTGTGTCACCACATCATGGTTACCGCAGTGTGCAGGTCTGAGGCAGTGTCTGGCTTGCAGGCCACAGGCTGTGATTTCACTTTGGCAAAGGACACAACCCCTCCCTGACAGAGAGAGAGAGTGAGGCGGCTAGGGGCCTTGACAAGCTAGGGCTACGTCCCAAATGGCTTTTCCCTTCATAGTGCACTACATTTGACCAGGGCCTATGGTGGTCTGGTCGAGAGTAGAGCACTATAGAGGAAACAGGGTGCCATTTGAGACACTGCCTTGGTGAACATATTTTGGCCGCCCCGCCTCTCGCCTCTCTTAAATGACAGGTTCAGCTGGCTGTGACATCTCGTTAGGTTACCGAGATCTTGGTTACGATTCGCCACCGTCTCGCTGGGAGTCACAATGTGTTTTCGTTTTTGTCAAATCGCTCGTCAAAAAACAAACGCAATACTTATCAACTGGCCGCCAGGTTGGCTCTGTCAGACAGAGATAACACAGGGGTCGATAACAGTGAGCCGAGAAGGCTGCTCATTCAAAATGGAGGGGAGACTATTGAAGCTGAATTCCAAGAAGAAATGTCCTCAGAGGAGGCCATCGGAAACCTTGGTGTAATGAGCTGCTCAGCTGTCAGCTGTAGAATAACAAATGATATACAGCACACTGTCATGTATCCTATCCTCATCCTATCAAAGTGACGTTCCTAATTATTGGCCTTCATATTGTGGTACACAAAGTTTTCCTGCTTCAAAGCCACTCGTCTACTGCGGGTTCTCCTCTTTACAAGCCTTCCGACGCTTCAGACTGACACTCTGCTATTTCAGGATTCCTCAGAGCTCTGTAATCAGCGGCCCATGTGTCGAGAGACCGGACCAGCATCCCAAATGGCCCCGTATTCCCTATATAGGGCCCAAAGGCCTTTGGTCAAAAGTAGTGCCCAATATATAAGGAATAGGATGCCATTGAGTGCCATTTGGGATGCAGACTTGGAAGCCCCCCCCCCCCCCGCAAATCAATTAGGAAGGGCGAGAGAAACATAAACAAGCAAACGTGTAATTAGTGGTCCCTGATTCACACAGAGGCCTGCTGCTGCCAGACCCTGACACACAGCCAGAGATAGGTCCCTGATTCACACAGAGGCCTGCTGCTGCCAGACCCTGACACACAGCCAGAGATAGATCCCTGATTCACACAGAGGCCTGCTGCTGCCAGACCCTGACACACAGCCAGAGATAGATCCCTGATTCACACAGAGGCCTGCTGCTGCCAGACCCTGACACACTGACAGAGATAGATCCCTGATTCACACAGAGGCCTGCTGCTGCCAGAGATCGGTCCCTGATTCACACAGAGGCCTGCTGCTGCCAGACCCTGACACACTGACAGAGATAGATCCCTGATTCACACAGAGGCCTGCTGCTGCCAGAGATCGGTCCCTGATTCACACAGAGGCCTGCTGCTGCCAGACCCTGACACACTGACAGAGATAGATCCCTGATTCACAGAGGCCTGCTGCTGCCAGAACCTGTCCCACTGACAGAGATAGATCCCTGATTCACACAGAGGCCTGCTGCTGCCAGACCCTGTCCCACTGACAGAGATAGATCCCTGATTCACACAGAGGCCTGCTGCTGCCAGACCCTGACACACAGCCAGAGATAGATCCCTGATTCACACAGAGGCCTGCTGCTGCCAGACCCTGTCCCACTGACAGAGATAGGTCCCTGATTCACACAGAGGCCTGCTGCTGCCAGAACCTGTCCCACTGACAGAGATAGGTCCCTGATTCACACAGAGGCCTGCTGCTGCCAGACCCTGTCCCACTGACAGAGATAGATCCCTGATTCACACAGAGGCCTGCTGCTGCCAGACCCTGTCCCACTGACAGAGATAGATCCCTGATTCACACAGAGGCCTGCTGCTGCCAGACCCTGTCCCACTGACAGAGATAGATCCCTGATTCACACAGAGGCCTGCTGCTGCCAGACCCTGTCCCACTGACAGAGATAGATCCCTGATTCACACAGAGGCCTGCTGCTGCCAGACCCTGTCCCACTGACAGAGATAGATCCCTGATTCACACAGAGGCCTGCTGCTGCCAGAGAAAGACAAGTGGACATGCACAGGCCCGTACATACACATAGATGTGCACACAGGCAGAAGTGTGCACAAAAGTTCCAAACCATCCAAAATAAAATGTCTAGTATAACAACTGAGTCATGCAGGAGTCATAAAATCATTCAACAAGACCTAGGCCACAACCACTGACCTGCAAAGTACTGTTGGAGCCATTAGAGAACATGACATATGAGCTGTATGGGTGTGATTCACAGTGTTTTTGTATCAGGAAGTGATTAGTCACACTTCCTGGTATTGTTAGAATGGTTAGAAATGATCAAATCAAAGGGGTGAGTCAAATCCTGGGGTTGACTCGCTCACAGTACACTTTGACCTGTACCGTGACCTGGCACCTCAGCAATGTGCCCACCCACCACATTCCCTCCATCTCTCCATTTCTGTCATTCCATTTCTCCCTTTGTCCCCCTCTCCCTTTCTCTTTTCAGTTCAACTAAACCCTGAAATGAATGTGACACTCATCTCCCTTTCTCTTTTCAGTTCAACTAAACCCTGAAATGAATGTGACACTCGTCTCCCTTTCTTCCTCTGGCATTTATTAAGAAGGTCTGCCTCCCTCCCATCGCCCACTTGGGCTGCCCCCTCCTGGGATCCTCTCTGAAGGGTTTAAGCCCCCAACCCCCTCCCCCTGGGACTTCTGCTACACTCCCCCCAAATGTCCACACCTTGGCCTGTCACAGGTATCACCCCTCTCACAGAAGTACTGAGGTGGGTTAAGGAAATCTGTCACCACTCTCTCCAAAGCCCATTGGTTGGCAACATCTGCCCGACCGCACAGAGTTCCATTGGCAGTTAGAGCAATGATGTAGTTAATGACAATGTTACTCCTGAATAGCAATGACATAATGATTTGTGGAGAGCTGAGAGGTTGTTGGCTCTGGCAGTGTAAAGCTAACACAACGACAGACGTTTCTGTAGGATTGTATAATTGATACAGTGTAATTAGCCAAGCTGGAATGTTTCAGGTTAGATTAAACGTCACCTCTTTCAATGTGATATTTCTGGGATGAATTTAGCCTCTGATCTGATCTGATTGTTTTATTTGCTGGACATTACTCGTCTTCTATTTGAATCAATCTGTGTTGTTATCTGGTCAGCGAAAGTGAAACGGTTGGATTAATGAGGGTTTGATGTGGAGCTTCGGCTAGACTGTCTGGAGCCTGATCTCTGTCACAGCCACACTTCCGTCTCCAGACAGACACATTACCACCTGCAGCCAGCAGAGAGCGCCACCACCACCACCACCACACTAACGCTGCCTCAACCACAGTCCCAGTCCCAGTCCAGCCCAACAACAGAATCAATGGAATTTGTTTCACCAGAACTGAAGAAGACGTGAATGAAAAGAGGGGGGCTGGAAAAAAGGGAGAAGATGCTGAGTCACTCAGTCCTCAAGAGTGGTTTGAGAGTGAAAGCACCAGACAGTCCACCTCAAAGAGAGATCGGCTGTAATTGTAATGTGGTAGAATCTTTGGTGGGTTATGAGGCATACTTCCCTGTTGCTCCGAGCCATAAACTATAAACAGGCTCTCCTGACCCTAGCCCTGGGCTGCTGAGGAGCGCTAGGGGACGGCCATCACTTATCCTCAGCTGTCTGGGAGAGCGTCTAAGCCAGAGTTGAACCCCATAACCTCTACCCACCCTCCCCCTCATCTCACTCGCCCAGATCACATGACATGGGCTCATCCACCACGCTACTAGGTGAAGTTTTCCCTAGGATCAGCTTCCCATCCCCCAACCCTAACCTTAACCATTCATGGGGAAATGTAAAACTGACCCAAGATCTGCATCTAGGGACAACTAAAGCCTAATCCCCCATCCACCACACATAGTCCACAACAGGAATAGGTGGGACATTACTCATCCTCCAGGCTGGCAGACAAGCAAGCTGGGAGAGGTCGGGGGGGTCAAGCTGAGAGTCTGACACTGTGCTGGGGGGGGATCTGAGCAAGTGTCCTGAAGGGGATCCGATGTCTTATTGATTGGCTGGCACTCCTGTCACCAAGGACAAAGGGAGTGTTTGACCCTGTCTTGCCTCAACCAGACAGGCATCTTCCTTCACCGGCATCACCTCATGCTGCACGCATAACACTGTACTAAAACACAAGCTATACAAAAGCTATAACCTCTATATAACCTCAATTACCACATTTAAAAAACCTGCCTGTCAACCCTTAGAACTGTGGGCTATGTTGATATGTGTGAGCCTGAGATACCTTCATTTCCCTCTGGAAATCAATCAAGTTCAAATCAAAACCCAACATATAATCCAATTTAATATGTTGGCAGTAATTTACCAGCAGAGGGACCTGCAGACCTGTGTTACAGCTAACCACCCCCCCAGTGTTAATCCAGTATCTTCTGGTAGAGTAATCCTCCCCAGTGTTAATCCAGTATCTTCTGGTAGAGTAATCCTCCCCCCAGTGTTAATCCAGTATCTTCTGGTAGAGTAATCCTCCCCCCAGTGTTAATCCAGTATCTTCTGGTAGAGTAATCCTCCCCCCAGTGTTAATCCAGTATCTTCTGGTAGAGTAAACCTCCCCAGTGTTAATCCAGTATCTTCTGGTAGAGTAATCCTCCCCAGTGTTAATCCAGTATCTTCTGGTAGAGTGATCCTCCCCAGTGTTAATCCAGTATCTTCTGGTAGAGTAAACCTCCCCAGTGTTAATCCAGTATCTTCTGGTAGAGTAATCCTCCCCAGTGTTAATCCAGTATCTTCTGGTAGAGTAATCCTCCCTCCCCAGTGTTAACCCAGTATCTTCTGGTAGAGTAATCCTCCCCAGTGTTAACCCAGTATCTTCTGGTAGAGTAATCCTCCCCAGTGTTAACCCAGGATCTTCTGATAGAGTAAACCTCCCCAGTGTTAATCCAGTATCTTCTGGTAGAGTGATCCTCCCCAGTGTTAATCCAGTATCTTCTGGTAGAGTAAACCTCCCCAGTGTTAATCCAGTATCTTCTGGTAGAGTAAACCTCCCCAGTGTTAATCCAGTATCTTCTGGTAGAGTGATCCTCCCCAGTGTTAACCCAGTATCTTCTGGTAGAGTAAACCTCCCCAGTGTTAACCCAGTATCTTCTGGTAGAGTGATCCTCCCCAGTGTTAACCCAGGATCTTCTGGTAGAGTTATCCTCCCCAGTGTTAACCCAGGATCTTCTGGTAGAGTAATCCTCCCCAGTGTTAACCCAGGATCTTCTGGTAGAGTTATCCTCCCCAGTGTTAACCCAGGATCTTCTGGTAGAGTTATCCTCCCCAGTGTTAACCCAGGATCTTCTGGTAGAGTTATCCTCCCCAGTGTCCAGGTTAATCCTCCCCAGGACCCAGTATCTTCTGGTAGAGTAAACCTCCCCAGTGTTAAAGTGTTAACAGGATCTTCCTGGGCTCCCCAGTGTTAACCCAGGATCTTCTGGTAGAGTTATCCTCCCCAGTGTTAACCCAGGATCTTCTGGTAGAGTGAAGAACAAGCCCTGGGCTCAGAGAGAGAGGCTGATCACCACAGGGTTCACCCATCCACACTGACAAAATTGGCACCCTATTCCCATAGGGCTCTGGTCAAAAGAAGTGCACTACATAGGGAATAGGGTGCCATTTGGGATGCCCTCTTACTGACTTACTGTACAGAACACAGTGGCTAGAACACACAGGGAGGCAGTCAGTGTATTGGCTAGATGAGTGACATCTCAGTTTGTATTGTATTAGTATAACATATACATGTCAAATAGTTCAATCATGCCAGGTCTTCTAACAGACAGTGATAATACATTCAGACCATTTCTTTGTAAAGAAAGTGACACATAAACACTGAAATATAGGCTGTCAAATGGTCAAATTAGATCCATGGAAATCATGAGCAAAAAGACCAGGGGAAAACAAATCCTTCTCTCTGACTAATCTGAAATGTGATTTCAGAACTTCCAGTAACAAGTTTATGTAATCTGGGTGCCACCAAAGGGTTAAACCACCATGTAAAAAAGGGGTTAAATAGCACTGTGGTTAACAGCGGTGGTTGTATGTATCAGGTGTGACATTTACTGTAAGAGCCGTGTGGATGTGTAAAACATCTGCTGTGAGTCAGCTGTGACGCGGCGTGAGTCACGGACATGTGAGTGACGTTCACCCCCTGGTGTTTGTGTTTCTCTAATAGAGGGGCTCTCGCTGAACTGCACCCAGACAGCCCCTCATTCCCTGGTGTTTGTGTTTGTGTTTCTCTAATAGAGGGGCAGGGGCTCTCGCTGAACTGTACCCAGACAGCCCCTCATTCCTGCCCAGTGTGTCACTGCTCTGCTCCCCTTCCTCTCTCCCTCGGCTCTGTAATCTGGAACCATGTGACCTGGCACAATGGGCAGCTCCCTCGGCGAAGGTTAGAGGTCACCAGGCCCACACTCGTTCAGGATTTCCTCTCTAGCTTTCTAAAAATGAACCCAGCTGCATTTGCCAATGGGGAGAAGGGAGGGACGATGTTCCCTTGACAAGAGCAGTGGTGGAATAAAATACCCAATTGTCATACTTGAGTAAAAGTAAAGATACCTTAATAGAAAATTACTCAAGTAAAAGTGAAAGTCACCCAGTAAAATACTACTTGAGTAAAAGTCTAAACCTATTTTGTTTTAAATATACTTAAGTATCAAAATTAAATGTAATCACTAAAATATACTTAAGTATCAAAAGTAAAATTATAAATAATTTCAAATTATATATATATATATCCTTTATTTAACTAGGCAAGTCAGTTAAGAACAAATTCTTATTTTCAATGATGGCCTAGGAACAGTGGGTTAACTGCCTTGTTCAGGGGCAGAACGACAGATTTGTTCCTTGTCAGCTCGGGGATTCAATCTTGCAACCTTTCGGTTACTAGTCCAACTTTCTACCAACTAGGCCACCTGCCGCCCATGTTAACCAACCCAGATGGCACCACATTTCTATTTTTTACGGATAGCCAGGGGCACAATTCAACACTCAGACATAATTTACAAACAAAGCATTTGTGTTTAGTGAGTCCTCAAGATCCGAGGCAGTGGATGACCAGGGATGGGTGTGTGAATTAGACCATTTTTTTGTCCTGCTAAGCGCCCAAAATGTAACGAGTACTTTTGGATGTCAGGGAAAATGTAAGGAGTAAAAAGTGCATTATTGTCTTTAGGAATCTAGTGGAGTAAAAGTAAAAGTTGTCCAAAATAATAAATAGTAAAGTAAAGTACAGATACCCACCCAAAAATGACTTAAGTATTACTTTAAAGTATTTTACTTAAGTACTTTACACCACTGGACAAGAGCCTCCCTCACTCTCGCCCTACAAACCCTCCCTCCCCACTATTTCCGTTTCCCTTCTGCTTCCCTGTTCCGGACTTCCTTCCACAGTTAGCCTGTGTTTCCCCATCTCCCTGACTGTACCACAGTTAACCTGTGTTTACCTCTCTCCCTGACTGTACCACAGTTAGCCTGTGTTTCCCTCTCTCCCTGACTGTACCACAGTTAGCCTGTGTTTCCCTCTCTCCCTGACTGTACTATAGTTAACCTGTGTTTCCTCTCTCCCTGACTGTACCACAGTTAGCCTGTGTTTACCTCTCTCCCTGACTGTACCACAGTTAACCTATGCTTCCCTCTCTCCCTGACGGTACCACAGTCAGCCTGTGTTTCCTCTCTCCCTGAATGTACCACAGTCAGCCTGTGTTTCCCTCTCTTCCTGACTGTACCACAGTTAGCCTGTGTTTACCTCTCTCCCTGACGGTACCACAGTTAGCCTGTGTTTCCCTCTCTCCCTGACTGTACCACAGTTAGCCTGTGTTTCCCTCTCTCCCTGACGGTACCACAGTTAGCCTGTGTTTCCCCCTCTCCCTGACTGTACCACAGTTAGCCTGTGTTTCCCTCTCTCCCTGACGGTACCACAGTTAGCCTGTGTTTCCCTCTCTCCCTGACGGTACCACAGTTAGCCTGTGTTTCCCCCTCTCCCTGACTGTACCACAGTTAGCCTGTGTTTCCCTCTCTCCCTGACTGTATCACAGTTAGCCTGTGTTTCCCTCTCTCCCTGACGGTACCACAGTTAGCCTGTGTTTCCCTCTCTCCCTGACTGTACCACAGTTAGCCTGTGTTTCCCTCTCTCCCTGACGGTACCACAGTTAGCCTGTGTTTCCCCCTCTCCCTGACTGTACCACAGTTAGGGTCAACCGCTGACACGCCGCAGCCTTCCGCTCTTTCACCACCTACACAAACAATGTTAGAGGACGAGAGAGACAGAGAACGGAGCACTGACCAACCAGGGGAAAGTCATCTGACTCTGTGACAAGCACCTGCTAGTTAGAATAGAGGCTTCTGGGAAAAGGAAAGGAATGGTGGAAAAAAGAAACATTATTTTATTCAGGAGCGAACAGAGTGGACTTCATGGCAAAACAAACATGGCTATTTTGGACTTTCATGGTTCAAGCGAGGAACATCCTGGACTTTCCACTCACAAGTTTTGGCCGGTGTTTTCTCCTCCTGCTCCCATTGTTTGCAGTGACTTGACAAAACACAATCTTTTTTAGCTCCAGGACACTTAGACTCAGTCGCCTGCGAAGCCAAAACCCGTAGCCTCACAATATCAATGCACTAAAAAGATCTCTCTGCGAGAGGGAACCAGCTCTGTTGATAGGACGAGCGAGGGCACTCTGAAGAAAGCGCTTGTCAAGGTCTTGAAACAAGAGAGAGATACTTCTCCCCCCCGTTCCCCCTTAGCATTCGCTTGTCAAGGTCTTGAAACAAGAGAGAGATGAAACAAGAGAGAGATTTTTCCCCCGTTCCCCCTTAGCATTCGCTTGTCAAGGTCTTGAAACAAGAGAGAGATACTTTTCCCCCGTTCCCCCTTAGCATTCGCTTGTCAAGGTCTTGAAACAAGGTCTTGAGAGAGATACTTTTCCCCCGTTCCCCCTTAGCATTCGCTTGTCAAGGTCTTGAAACAAGAGAGAGATACTTTTCCCCCCGTTCCCCCTTAGCATTCGCTTGTCAAGGTCTTGAAACAAGAGAGAGATACTTTTCCCCCCGTTCCCCCTTAGCATTCGCTTGTCAAGGTCTTGAAACAAGAGAGAGATACTTTTCCCCCCTTTCTCCCTTAGCATTCGCTTGTCAAGGTCTTGAAACAAGAGAGAGATACTTTTCCCCCCCGTTCCCCCTTAGCATTCGCTTGTCAAGGTCTTGAAACAAGAGAGAGATTTAAGAGATTTAGGAGAGTGTCAACAGCTTCAGGTACTTTTCCTCCTGTTCAGGCCTATTAAAACCCCTTCAGGGGAGAACCAACTGCCGACACACCCAGAGAAAGGGAGGCCTGATCGGGTTACAAGGCCAGTACAATGGGCTAATGCTGTTATTTATGGCTGGGCCCTAATGTCTCAAGGCTTAGTCGACCGTAGGAGGTCAAAGGTAGAGACAAGTAACTGCAGGGTATGTCTGTCTTGATTGTCAGCCTTGTAAACCAACCCTCATCCTCAAGGGTTGAAGAAGGATGGAGAGGGGGAGGGATTCTCTCCTCCTCTCCTTTACACAGAGGAGGAGGGTTGGAGTGATAGAGAGGGGGAGGGATTCTCTCCTCCTCTCCTTTACACAGAGGAGGAGGGTTGGAGTGATAGAGAGGGGGAGGGATTCTCTCCTCCTCTCCTTTACACAGAGGAGGAGGGTTGGAGTGATAGAGAGGGAGAGGGATTCTCTCCTCCTCTCCTTTCTCCTCCTCTCCTTTACACAGAGGAGGAGGGTTGGAGTGATAGAGAGGGGGAGGGATTCTCTCCTCCTCTCCTTTACACAGAGGAGGAGGGTTGGAGTGATAGAGAGGGGGAGGGATTCTCTCCTCCTCTCCTTTACACAGAGGAGGAGGGTTGGAGTGATAGAGAGGGGGAGGGATTCTCTCCTCCTCTCCTTTACACAGAGGAGGAGGGTTGGAGTGATAGAGAGGGGGAGGGATTCTCTCCTCCTCTCCTTTACACAGAGGAGGAGGGTTGGAGTGATAGAGAGGGGGAGGGATTCTCTCCTCCTCTCCTTTACACAGAGGAGGAGGGTTGGAGTGATAGAGAGGGATGTGTCTGACTGGAGACACAGACCGTTTTCCCACTGTTTGCCCTGTGTCTAGACCCACGGTCAACTCAGCAGACCAATAAAAAGGCAGGCCATTGTAGTAGCAGAAACAGAGCACAGGTCTAAAAATACTGAAGAAAGGCTGGACTGTGTGGTGGAGGCGGAGCATTGAGGGCATTGAAATACCTCTGTATACGGCTCCATGGCCCCTCTGACCCTCTTTGCCCCCGCTTAGAGTTCCCTCTCTAACACTGTGACCCTGTGCAGTTAAAGGGAAAGGTTTTTGGACTCGGTGGAAGGAAACATGCAATTAGGAATTGTGACCCTTGTGGAATGCACTAGCACACAAACACTTAATTCATTTTGTGTGTGTGTGTGTGTGTGTGTGTGTGTGTGTGTGTGTGTGTGTGTGTGTGTGTGTGTGTGTGTGTGTGTGTGTGTGTGTGTGTGTGTGTGTGTGTGTGTGTGTGTGTGTGTGTGTGTGGGGGGGGGGGGGGGTAAATACATAAATAAAACATCAATCTGGGGTTTTGATCAAAGTTTTACGGGAATTGTTTGATGTGAGCACGAACGCATATTACAAGAAGTCCAGTGTATTTTAATGCTGATTATGTGTCTGAACCGTTGGCCAGACTTCATCCGTGTCTATGTCTAGAGTGATCAAAGACAATCTCCCAGACCTGCTGCTTTCTTCCCTCTCCCATTAGCCCAGGGAGGAGGCATGACCGCATGCCTCCCCATCCCCAGACTTCAATCACATTTACCCAAACCTCCCGTGACCAGTTTATTCCGGTTTGCAGGTTCCTGTTGACCCTTGCATGTTCCATTGTCCAGTCAAGAGTCTGCAGCCTATCCAGGTGCCCTGCTTGGCTGCTACACACAGCTTGATTCATTTTTCTCCTCTTTAGCTTAAAACTCCACCAGAAATATGGAGCGTCAACAGAGACCCAGCTAAACAATCTCTCTCAAAACTCCCAGAATACATTACACTGCCAGCAGCCCGGATCGATCGCCTGCCTGTCTGGTGAAAGAAGAACTGTCCTCCTCTCCCATACAAACCTAGAAGCTAAAGATCTAGCAGAATGGATACTATAGTAAAGGCAATCCCAGACTGTTTCAGACTGTTTCAGACACACTGGCTGACAGACTGGAACGCCGCTGTGTGCTGCTTTCAAAGGGCTCGCTAGAGCAGAGCGAGAGAAAGAGAGACAAAAAGAAAGGGAGGGGGAGAGGAGGAGAGAGAGAGAGAGAGAGAGAGAGAGAGAGAGAGAGAGAGAGAGAGAGAGAGAGAGAGAGAGAGAGAGAGAGAGAGAGACAGAGAGACAGAGAGAGAGAGAGAGAGAGAGAGAGAGAGAGAGAGAGAGAGAGAGAGAGAGAGAGAGAGAGAGAGAGAGAGAGAGAGAGAGAGAGAGAGAGAGAGAGAATGAGAGAGAGAATGAGAGAGAGAAGAGAGAGAGAGAGAGAGAGAGAGAGAGAGAGAGAGAGAATGAGAGAGCACTTTGAAATCTGATGACAGTGAATATGTAATTACTGAAATTGCCCAGTTAATCACAAATGCAGACTGGTTTAATGCGGCCGTCAGACGACGCATGTTCATGTCCCAGCACTGAAAATACCCTTACAATCGTCCACTTGCCACACACACACACACACACACACACACACACACACACACACACACACACACACACACACACACACACACACACACACACACACACACACACACACACACACACACACACACACACACACACACACACACACACACACACACACACACACACACACACATTAAATGAATAATAACTTTGCTTCAGTGGCTGCAGCCCTATACTGTAACATTGAACGGCTAAGAGTCCTTACAAACATTAGACCTTGGGGCGATGAATGAAACCCAGTTCAGACAAGACTTAGAGTGTGGATGGTTGAACAGACGTTCCAAACACAGTGCAATACTGCATTATTGGCCTGCCCACTACAGCTGAGCTTGTGCATTCTGTATCGCCATAGTAACAAGGCCTTTTCAAACAGATAGGAGGAGAAAATGAAATGAGAAAGGTTCAGTCATTCACCGTAACAGGACAAAACCCCACCGGCTTTAGAAACACACCGTAAGAAAAGTGTCAGCAATAAAGGTAGGCTCACACACCTCTTCCTCCAACATGGCATATCTATGGGTTCATACAGTGGACTGCTGACAGCCTGACAGCATCAAGGCCTAGATATTACCCTCTGCCTCACTGCCTCACTGCCTCCATCCCGCCTTCCCCTTGTAGGTGACTCTCTGTGTGTGTGTGTGTGTGTGTGTGTGTGTGTGTGTGTGTGTGTGTGTGTGTGTGTGTGTGTGTGTGTGTGCGTGTGTGTGTGTGTGTGTGTGTGTGTGTGTGTGCGTGAGTGCGTGCGTGTGTGTGTGTGTGTGTTAAATGTAGATTTCGTCCACTGGCCTATACATAATACCCCGTAATTTCAAAGTGAATTTATGTTTCTGGAATTTTTTACAAATGAATAAAAACTGAAAAGTTGACATGTCTTGAGTCAATTAGATTTCCACCCTGTGGTTATAATAAGCCTAAATAAGTTTAGGAGTAAATATTTCTGTCTCTAATAGTTGTATGGACTCACTACCATTCTGTTTAACATGATTTTTGAAAGACTACCTCACACATACAATTACAATTAGCATACAATTAGCTGTAAGGTAGATGAGAAAAGAAAAAGCAGACTTTGAATATCCCTTTGAACATGGTGAAGTTATTAATTACAGATGGTGATCATACACCCATTCATCTATAGATGACACTCCTTCTAACTCAGTTCGGATAGAGGAAACCACCAGGGATTTTACCATGAGGCCAATGGTGACTTTAAAACAGTTCCAGAGTGTAATGGATGTGATAGGAGAAAACTGAGGATGGGTCAACAACATTGTAGTTACTCCACAATACTAACCTAAATGACAGAGTGAAAAGAAGAAAGAGCTAAGAGCTAAGCACAGGCAAATCCTAGAGGAAAATCTGGTTCAGTCTGTTTTCCAACACACCAACACTGGAAGACAAATTCACCCTTCAGCCGGACAATAACCTAAAAGAAGGACAAATACAGTGACACTACCATTCTGCCTCTATAGATGACACCACCATTCTGCCTCTATAGATGACACCACCATTCTGCCTCTATAGATGACACTACCATTCTGTCTCTATAGATGACACTACCATTCTGCCTCTATAGATGACACTACCATTCTGCCTCTATAGATGACACCACCATTCTGCCTCTATAGATGACACTACCATTCTGTCTCTATAGATGACACTACCATTCTGCCTCTATAGATGACACTACCATTCTGCCTCTATAGATGACACCACCATTCTGCCTCTATAGATGACACTACCATTCTGCCTCTATAGATGACACTACCATTCTGTCTCTATAGATGACACTACCATTCTGCCTCTATAGATGACACTACCATTCTGCCTCTATAGATGACACCACCATTCTGCCTCTATAGATGACACTACCATTCTGCCTCTATAGATGACACTACCATTCTGCCTCTATAGATGACACCACCATTCTGCCTCTATAGATGACACTACCATTCTGACACCACCATTCTCTATAGATGACACTACCATTCTGCCTCTATAGATGACACTACCATTCTGCCTCTATAGATGACACCACCATTCTGTCTCTATAGATGACACTACCATTCTGCCTCTATAGATGACACTACCATTCTGTCTCTATAGATGACACTACCATTCTGCCTCTATAGATGACACTACCATTCTGCCTCTATAGATGACACCACCATTCTGTCTCTATAGATGACACTACCATTCTGCCTCTATAGATGACACTACCATTCTGCCTCTATAGATGACACTACCATTCTGTCTCTATAGATGACACACCATTCTGCCTCTATAGATGACACTACCATTCTGCCTCTATAGATGACACCACCATTCTGTCTCTATAGATGACACTACCATTCTGCCTCTATAGATGACACCACCATTCTGCCTCTATAGATGACACTACCATTCTGCCTCTATAGATGACACTACCATTCTGCCTCTATAGATGACACTACCATTCTGCCTCTATAGATGACACCACCATTCTGTCTCTATAGATGACACTACCATTCTGCCTCTATAGATGACACCACCACATGACACCACCATTCTGTCTCTATAGATGACACTACCATTCTGCCTCTATAGATGACACCACCATTCTGCCTCTATAGATGACACTACCATTCTGCCTCTATAGATGACACTACCATTCTGCCTCTATAGATGACACTACCATTCTGCCTCTATAGATGACACTACCATTCTGCCTCTATAGATGACACCACCAT
The DNA here is from genome assembly GCF_021184085.1 of Oncorhynchus gorbuscha. Classification (NCBI taxonomy): domain Eukaryota; kingdom Metazoa; phylum Chordata; class Actinopteri; order Salmoniformes; family Salmonidae; genus Oncorhynchus; species Oncorhynchus gorbuscha. The sequence continues at coordinate 268,106 of NW_025745351.1, forward strand.
TCTGCCTCTATAGATGACACCACCATTCTGCCTCTATAGATGACACCACCATTCTGCCTCTATAGATGACACCACCATTCTGCCTCTATAGATGACACTACCATTCTGCCTCTATAGATGACACCACCATTCTGCCACACCACCATTCTGTCTCTATAGATGACACTACCATTCTGCCTCTATAGATGACACCACCATTCTGCCACACCACCATTCTGCCTCTATAGATGACACTACCATTCTGCCTCTATAGATGACACCACCATTCTGCCTCTATAGATGACACCACCATTCTGCCTCTATAGATGACACTACCATTCTGCCTCTATAGATGACACCACCATTCTGCCACACCACCATTCTGTCTCTATAGATGACACTACCATTCTGCCTCTATAGATGACACCACCATTCTGCCACACCACCATTCTGTCTCTATAGATGACACTACCATTCTGCCTCTATAGATGACACCACCATTCTGTCTCTATAGATGACACCACCATTCTGTCTCTATAGATGACACCACCATTCTGTCTCTATAGATGACACCACCATTCTGCCTCTATAGATGACACTACCATTCTGCCTCTATAGATGACACCACCATTCTGCCACACCACCATTCTGTCTCTATAGATGACACTACCATTCTGCCACACCACCATTCTGCCTCTATAGATGACACCACCATTCTGCCACACCACCATTCTGCCTCTATAGATGACACTACCATTCTGCCCAGGGACTTATTATCCATCCACTCAATGCTGGCTCATAAATCCACTAATAATTCCTCAAGGAGTCTCCAGCACAGAGACATGGGCAGAACGACAGTGTAAATGTCAGGCTGTGTGTGTGTGTGTGCCATCAGGAGGAAAAGTTACTGAAGAGATGTGACTGCTGCTGAGGGATAATGGACTGTATGAGACCTGGGGGGGCACCTCTATTCACATTAGGCTGAGAAAGAGAGAGAGGGAGGAAGGGAGAAAGAAAGAGAGCAAAAGAGAGAGAGGGGGAGAGAGAGAGGAAGGGAGAGAAAGAGAGCAAAAGAGAGAGATAGGTAGAGATAGAGAGAGCGTGTGGAAGGGAGAGAGAGAGGTAAGGTGTAGTGATGAGAGTATACCGCACCACTGTCTCTCTGGCCAGAGTGAGGGGGAGAGAGAGAGAGAGAGGTAAGGTGTAGTGATGAGAGTATACCGCACCACAGTCTCTCTGGCCAGAGTGAGGGGGATGGGAAGCGTTAAATGCCAGGAGAAATTAGTCTTCCTGATGGTGCTGAATAACAAGTACCATGGCACCGACTGCAGCTTGTTTCCCAAATGGCACCCTATTCCCTATAGCATGCATAGGGCTCTGGTCAAAAGTAGAGCACTATGTAGGGAATAGGGTGGCATTTGGGACTCAGGTCTCCTCTGCCCTGGAGTGGGATGGTTCTGGGACTGGTGAGGGAATGAGGGAGGGAGTGTTCACAGCTCACAGTGTCTCTGAGTCTCCCTTTGATCCTTTAGCTAAGCTGAGCTGAGCGCTCCTCCTTTTTCCAGTTCTCTCTATCCCTCCTCTTCCCCTGCTCCTCTTCTGCCTCCTCCTCCCATTCCCCGGCTACCCTTCTCCTCTCCACCTCTTCTATATTTTTTGTATATCCCTCTTCTCCTCCGTCTTTCCTTCTCTATATTTTCCTGTATATTAACTCTCTACTTGTCTTCCCTCTCCTCCCCATCCTCTTCTTCCAACTCCCTCTCCTCCTCATCCTCTTCTTCCAACTCCCTCTCCTCCTCATCCTCTATGTTCTACTCTCTCTCTTGCTCATCCTCTTCTTCCTAATCCCTCTCCTCCTCAACCTCTTTGTCCTACTTCCTCTCCTCTTCTTCCTACTCCCTCTCCTCCTCATCTTCCTACTCCCTCTCCTCCTCATCCTCCTCTTCCTACTCCCTCACCTCCTTATTATTCTCTCTCTCCTTTTCCTTGTCTTTCACTAGAAAGACAGTGATCTCAAAGCCAGGCTGCACAGAGTATGGAGAAGGAGAAGTGAGGAGGGAGTGAGAGGAGGGAGAGGTGAGGAGGGAGTGAGAGGAGGGAGTGAGAGGAGGGAGAGGTAATGAGGGAGTGAGAGGAGGGAGAGGTGAGGAGGGAGTGAGAGGAGGGAGGGGTGAGGAGGGAGAGGTGAGAGGAGGGGAGAGGCGAGGAGGGAGTGAGAGCAGGGAGAGGTGAGGAGGGAGTGAGAGGAGGGAGAGGTGAGGAGTGAAGGAGGGAGTGAGAGGGAGAGGTGAGGAGGGAGTGAGAGGAGGGAGTGAGAGGAGGAGAGGTGGAGGGAGTGAGAGGAGGGAGTGAGAGGAGGGAGGGAAAGGAGGGGAGGAGGGAGTGAGAGGAGGGAGTGAGAGGAGGGAGTGCAGTCTGGTCTGCAGTCTGGGAGCCATGATGAGAGAATCAGGTGTTGCGTCGTCTTCGGTGACATAATGTGATAGAAAAGCAAGGTTCATCCTAGGGCTGGCCCTCAGAGCGGCGCAGGCGGGATCCTGCCTGCCCTGTCTGCATCCGATATGGCACCCTATTCCCTACACTGTGCACTACTTTTGACCAGAGTCCTATGGGCCCTCATCAAAAGTAGTGCACTACATAGGGAACAGGGTGCCATTTGGGACGTAGACGTGGTCTGCCTGGGAGAAATAGATTTTCCAGGGGCTTGGTTTCTTTAGGACATAAAAAAAGGGGGCAACGAACAGGGAGAAGGGTTATTTCCAAGTACGTGTTTCTGATTTAGCATCTCAATATGTGGCATGTGGAGTCAGGGTATTACGGTGTAGAAGGGAGGATTCTCACTAACATTCAGCTAGAACTCTCTAACGGCTGTCAGGGTTCTTTTCTCTATTGGTAGATGTGATGTACACCGTGTATTGACTGACTCACACTCTAGCTTCTTTAATAATCTCCTAGAGAACAGAGATCTTCAATCAGTCAGGCTGAGTCTGTGTCAGCATCCCAAATTACACCCTAGTCCTTATGCAGTGCACTACTTCTGATGAGGGCCCATAGGGCTCCCATAGGGCTCTGGGCAAAAGTAGTATACTTTGTAGGGAATAGGGGGCCATATGGAACTCACATTCTGTCTGAATGCTACCAGTGTGTTTCTGTGCCTCCGCTAGCGTGGGTGGAAATAGGGCTGTGACTGGGTTCTGCTGTGACCAGTGGCTCGCTACCCAACAGTGCATCCTAATAGCCATGACGTGTGGGTCACAATCTACAAAGAGAGGCATCGTGTGGTTGACTAGCTGTAGAGCAGGGAAAAACACATTCATGACGACGGGCTATAACTGGCTATAAAGGAGGGGTACCCTAGTAAGGACTGACGCCTTTACTCGCTAGCTAGATTGACTGCAATGACATGGGTGTAAATGTAGGGTGATTAAGTGAAAATAGTAGTGGAATGAGGTTGCCTTGATAGGGGATGTCTTTCTCAGCTATGAGAAAAAGAGGAAGCGGTTGTCTAAGGTGCATTTTTGTTTCTACACTATTAAACATGTTTTGTAACACCAACACCTTGGATAAAGTCTTTCAGAGTCCCACTTGGCCTATGTCATAACTCTCCGTCCCTGGCAATAGATAACAGTAAAACTCCAGCCAACATATTTAAAAAGGTTAAAGGTGAATTCAAATCTCCCAGCGTTCCCTTCCGCCATCTTTCTTTTAACCATGTAAATCACTCTCTTCGTTTCCCTCTTTATTAATTAGTATTCTGTATTCTCCGACCTCTACCTCCGTCTTCCCCTCTGTTTCTGTCTCTCCTCTCTGCCGTCCACCATCTGAGGTCACTCCGACCTCTCCACCGGATGATGAGCCGAAGGGTTTCAAACCTTTTTTTGAACACGTGTGCTTTGGCCGCTCCAGAATCATTCATCAGACATAAATCAGAGCTGCTTTGAAGGGGTTTAAAAACATATATTTTAAGAGCCTGATGATTTTCAGAGAAGAGCCACCAACCACTAATTATCACCAAACCTAGAAACGTTCCATGTCGTAAAGCAGACGCAAAGCCCCTTCAGACATTTTTTCTCTCAGAAAACGACACTAAATCACCAAACGACGACCATCGACGTTACATTCCCTCGCTGGCCCAAGTTATGAGTCATTTTGACCGATAAAAAAAATGCTAATCCGGGGAATGCTTTGTAAATGATACAGTCCTCTGGAATAAAGGTTTTAAATCTATACAGCCCTGAAATATTAAACCCGCTCCGTTGGTTTCTGTGGTCCCTGTCAGTCATTCTTCCCCCAGTGGGGAGAAAGTGATATTTTGCTGCCGCAGGGGAATGACCCTTTCACCACAAAACTCATCTTACCCCTGTAATACAGAGAGGATTTTCCAAAAGAGAGAGAAAGAAAGAGAGGGGGGAGAAAGGAGCGAGCGAGTGAAAGGGGAGAGAGATGATAGATGGTAAATAGAGAGAAAGAGAGAGGGATGACATACATCCCTCTGAGCCAACCAGAAGACATGGGCCTGAGTGCCTGAACAGTCACAGAAGACCAGAGCGACAGCATGAAGAGACAACTGGAGCCTCTCTGTGATATTTTGCTCTCCTCTTGTTGGGGACGGCTGGCTCTACTTGAAGAGTGAGGTGATATCAGGCTGTACTCTACAGTCCTCTCTCCTCTTGTTGGAGACGGCTGGCTCTACTTGAAGAGTGAGGTGATATCAGGCTGTACTCTACAGTCCTCTCTCCTCTTGTTGGGGACGGCTGGCTCTACTTGAAGAGTGAGGTGATATCAGGCTGTACTCTACAGTCCTCTCTCCTCTTGTTGGGGACGGCTGGCTCTACTTGAAGAGTGAGGTGATATCAGGCTGTACTCTACAGTCCTCTCTCCTCTTGTTGGGGACGGCTGGCTCTACTTGAAGAGTGAGGTGATATCAGGCTGTACTCTACAGTCCTCTCTCCTCTTGTTGGGGACGGCTGGCTCTACTTGAAGAGTGACGTGATATCAGGATTTATGTAACAGGATGACATGCCAATGGGTAACACCTGCAGTATTGTCTTCTGCTTTGATAGTCCTAAGCACATTCACTATGTCTTCCTGACACACGTGCAGACACTACAAAGCTTCTACGGACTTTTCCAGAGGGTCAGCAAGTTCTCATATACACACAGACCCTGATCTAGACCTCCAGTTACACACAGATAACGCCCCACAGACTGACCTGATCTAGAGCCCCAGTTACACACAGATAACGTCCCACAGACTGACCTGATCTAGACCCCCAGTTACACACAGATAACGCCCCCAGACTGACCTGATCTAGAGCCCCAGTTACACACAGATAACGTCCCACAGACTGACCTGATCTAGAGCCCCAGTTACACACAGATAACGTCCCCAGACTGACCTGATCTAGACCTCCAGTTACACACAGATAACGCCCCACAGACTGACCTGATCTAGACCCCCAGTTACACACAGATAACGCCCCACAGACTGACCTGATCTAGACCCCCAGTTACACACAGATAACGCCCCACAGACTGACCTGATCTAGACCCCCAGTTACACACAGACAACGTCCCACAGACTGACCTGATCTAGAGCCCCAGTTACACACAGATAACGCCCCACAGACTGCACCATTAGTCAGCACATAAACAAGACGTCACTGCTGGGAAAAGGACCAGGTCCCACTGCACTCACTCCCCTATATGGAGTTACCATACACAGCAGAATGGTTTACTGCTGCAGCCATTATAAACAAATACCTCATAGTAGGCTGGCTAGACCCCAGTGAAGACCAACATCCATGTCCCTTTGACAAGGCATTCAACGTTCACACCTTACCTGCCATACCGGTCACGTCACTGCAACACATCTCATCTCTCCCACTGAGATTATCTGACGTCTCGCACACAACTTAAAGGGGGATTTCACCCAAACTACAAAAATAACATTTGTGTTTCCTTACCCTGTAAGACAGTGATCCCATGCTTTGGTTTAGTTATTGGTTGTTAACCAATGTGTCATTGTGTAATGAGGGTGCACTATCCCTTCAATAGGCTTGATGGGAAGTGGTTTAGCTCATAACACCGCTAATGCTTTACTACTGCTGCTGGTTCCCACACCCAGAGAGTGACTCCTCAGGGGTCAAATAAATAATGATCCCCCTTCTACAAACACACCAGGTATGTGGCCTTGGGTAAAGCCCTCCTAGTAAACACTGTCCGTATCTCTAACTCACTCCCCACAGCTAATAACCCTCTGTCTGTAGGAATGACTTGACCATCCATCCTCTCTTGGAGGACAGGCTGCCATTCTGCCCTTTTCCTTTTTAACCCATTCAACACTCAAAGGACTTTTCAATGAAGCAGCTGCCGTCCTCGAAGACTCAACTTTCACCCAAGTTGTCCGTTTACAGTCCTATTCAGTGGGTTTGACTTGGTTACAGAGATATAAAGGAGATCCCTGGCCTTCCAATGAGCTCTGTAGCAGGGTTGAGCAACACTCAGTAGATACACTCATTAGATATACCCTCATCATGATGGCTCTGAATGGCAACATCATGGTCTGGAAGGTTCCTTTCCGCGCTACTCGCTCCCACCCTGACAAGCCTGTTGATTCCTAGGTGGTTAAGAGAGAGAGGCGGGGTGGTCTCTTTGGGAGAGACCTCCTCCGGGAAACGTTTTATTTATTCCACCTCCGCAGAGGTATATGGAGGGTAGAGGGACCACTCTGTGGACCCTCGAGGGGCCCCTGAAAACTGTGGCCCTTGAAAACTGTACTTAAAATGCGACGCAACTAGGGCCAGAAAAAGCACTTCAAAGTCCCTTTTAAACGCCAATCCCATTGACTTTATGGAGCGGCTGTGGAAAAGGAATGAAATGTGAGTTGTAGTGTTATTATATATTATATATATATATTGACATTGCTGTGGAATATGTCTAATGTGTTTGGCTTGTGCTCGTGAAAGGGCCCTGTGCAAAAAGTTATATTTAGGCTCCTGAGCTCAACAGCCAACCCACCAGCTGGTATTTGTATTTGTGACAAGAGGATACGGCTCTCTGGGGAATTCGGAGCGCGAGCGAGAGCACGTGTCAGAGTATGAGCGAGAGATGACAATCACGCCTGTGAACAAACAACCTCAGACGGGCCGGTAAACACAATTAGGGAGCGATGAACGATGGATGACGCTAGCTGTAATTGTCAGACGTCATTAGAGGAGACGTAAGAGAGGAGAGTAACTATTTCCCTGAGTGTGATTTCCTTCAGTATAGCACTATAAACACATGAATACAGCATAACATTCCCTGCAATGTGATTCCTTCAAACAAAATGACGATTCCTGGAGTGCACTAGTTTGTTGGCAGTGGAGTGTCTGTACTACAGTGCACTATCAAGCACATCACCATGCTGCAGTGTCCCTAGCACTTTAACACACCCTATTCACCTGTCAACGATGTCGTACCCTCTCCACTTCTCCTCTTATCCCTCATCACACACCTTGACTCCTCCACAACTCAACACACAGCCCCCACTGTTTTACTGGGCCCTTGATATCTTGGGTTATCTCTCAACAACCAGGCACGGCTAATTGAATACAGAGCCGGGAGGAGATAGGAATCTGTTCAGTGTGTCAGTGGATTAGTAGGGCCTTGATACTGTCACCACGGTAACTGAGTAGGAGGAGCAGGAGGAGGAGACGTAGTTCCTTCCCTGGCTTATCCCTAATGACCCGGGTGCATCACCACTCAGTAACATCCCACAGATAACGCTTCCTTCCTGCCTGCCATCTCCCAGGATCTTTGTAAACGGGAGGGGGATTAGATCATAAGATGTTTGCGAACCCGACCGTACACACTCTCTTTCATAATTATTTACTCCTTTTGTTTATTTCTTCTGGTCTATTTGTTGTCATTTGTCATTCTGGCTTTCATTTTTTGTCTTCATTTTCTCCCTCTGTCTCTTTTCCACACAAGAAACAAGCATCTGTCTCCCAGCCGCAGCCATCTACGCATTGTCAGTATCAGCGTGCCAAAGACCTTGAGAGCCCCGTACAACTTTCACACAACTTTTCTGCCGCAAAGTCGTGTTGCTTGCTGAGCGGGAGACCTTGAGCTGTGCTGTGGTGAGACGACACAGCCTCCTCCTCAGAGGTTTCTGCCTGGACCAGGTTGGGCACGGCGTATTCCTGTCTGGGCCCTGAGCTGACCGTAACACAACCACACAGTTATTCAGCCATTGGGAGCTGAAACAGTGTCCTGGAAGTGTCCACATGGTGTCCATCAGAACCCTTGGGAAAGAGGAGATATACTGCCAAAACCCTCATCCTCTAACTTTAATCTTGATCAAACATCCCTTCTCCGAGCCTTTCCGTTCACATGACCTCAGCTAGCTCCCACTGATAGTTTCTTGAATATCTTCTTCGTCCTCCTACTCATCCTCCTGCTCCTAGAATGTGGTGAAAGCTCTATGTTCTGGGAAACTACAACACAGGCCTCAGAGAAGGGTTTTCTGGCTTGGCACTCCACACTACGGAAGGATTTAAAGTGAGAGAGCACAACAGGGTTACACTGACCACAGGGATTATGGGGAATGGAGGCTGTTTCTTTCTCTGTTGTAACCCTGATTTGTAGTCTTTACGGAACAACAATGGGAAGCTATGCTGATAGGATTGTTTTCAGTCATTCAATCACACTGTATTTATAGAGCACATGTCTTACAGGGGATGCATTTCCAGGAGTTGTCTAAACATACACATGCTGATGCTACAAACACTGTAATACCATTGTGTTTGACAGGCAGCCTAAATACACAACTGACCCAAGATCAGCGTCTATGAGCAACTTCAACCTACACCGTGACCGTACAATCCTCACTGATTCCTCAGGTTCTCTTACAGTCACCCACCTTTGGGCAACATTGGGTTGTTACCATGAGAACATAGAAACTACTAAAACCCACAAACACGTGGGCTCTAAGGCACTGCATCTCAGTGCTAGAGGCGTCACTACACTACATACACCCTGGTTCGAATCCAGGCTGTATCACAACCGGCTGTGATTGGGAGTCCCATAGAGTGGTGCACAGTTGGCCCAGTGTTGGCCGGTGTAGGTCGTCATTGTAAATAAGAATTTGTTCTAAAATAAAGTTTAAATATGATTAATTTGATTGAAAACATGAAAAGGCAACAGTGTGAGCTGGAGGCCTTCCAAACAGGTGCTGGGCCAGATCCCAGCAGCAGGTTCTAGCTGAAGCGTACCGTGTTTTTATGGTTAATGTATTATCTCATCTGCCCAGGTTATCAGTGGCTTTCCTATCTGACTCTGAGAGAGATAAATGTGTCTGTCTGGAGGAAGTGTTTGTCTGCCTCCAAAATGGCACACCCTATATAGTTCACTACTTTTGACCAGGGCCCATGAGGACATAGTGACTATGTAGGGAATAGGGTGTCATTTGTGACACAGCCCTAGTCTTCTCAGGCTGAGGATCAGGGCTCTCCAGCCACGGTATAGACTTCAAACACACAGGCCTCAGATCAGCGTTAGGGGATTGACAGATATGGATGACGGGGTGTATTGTTCCAGGGCAAGACTCTGCAGGTGTCTCTCTAAGGAACCCAACCCCACTGCTGGAGGACACTTCAGAGGAGAGGGTCTGTCATAGGGCATGTCAACATATACGTTTCCATGACTATACACACACAAACACATATATACACACACGTTAGGCAACCATATACACATGCCACCACATGCACACACTAGATTTCTCATACACACAAACATGCACACGCACGGATGGACGCAGGCCCGCACACTCAGAAACCCCCCACATATGTACACACACACAGAACAGATACCCAATGTGACATCTTTTCTATTCAGGATGTATTTTGTTTCATCTGCTAGAACAGACTTTACTGTCTTCCAAAGAGAAAGGCCGGTATTCAACATCTCACATCTCTCAGGTAGCATCAAAGTGTCTTCCTGCAGGGCTGGATCAAACAGGAACACTCGGCAGCCCTCAGTCTGGAAGTCTACGGTACCATAACAGCACTATGGCTGAAACTCAAGAGCAAGAACACTGAACGTGATGAAGTTAAAGTGAGGTTGATCTGATATATCGTAGTAGTTCATATTTCCAAAGTACTTGTGACTTTTTGCTTTGATGTTGAATTATCTATTAACTATGAAGGTATCAACATTTTCTATGTGGCCTCTGCAATGGGTAGGTGATTAACCAGGCCAGTGAATGGGTAGGTTTTTACCCAGGCCAGTGAATGGGTAGGTATTTACCCAGGCCAGTGAATGGGTAGGTATTTACCCAGGCCAGTGAATGGTGTAGGTATTTACCCAGGCCAGTGAATGGGTAGGTATTTACCCAGGCCAGTGAATGGGTAGGTATTTAACCAGGCCAGTGAATGGGTAGGTTTTTACCCAGGCCAGTGAATGGGTAGGTTTTTACCCAGGCAAGTGAATGGGTAGATATTTACCCAGGCCAGTGAATGGGTAGGTGATTACCCAGGCGAGTCAATGGGTAGGTGATTAACCAGGCCAGTCAATGGGTAGGTGATTAACCAGGCCAGTCAATGGGTAGGTGATTACCCAGGCCAGTCAATGGGTAGGTGATTAACCAGGCCAGTCAATGGGTAGGTGATTACCCAGGCCAGTCAATGGGTAGGTGATTACCCAGGCCAGTCAATGGGTATGTGATTAATCAGGCCAGTCAATGGGTAGGTGTTTACCCAGGTGATTACCCAGGCCAGTCAATTGGGTAGGTGATTAACCAGGTGATTACCCAGGCCAGTCAATTGGGTAGGTGATTAACCAGGCCAGTCGATGGGTAGGTGATTACCCAGGCCAGTCAATGGGTAGGTGATTACCCAGGCTAGTCAATGGGTAGGTGTTTACCCAGGTGATTACCCAGGCCAGTCAATGGGTAGGTGTTTACCCAGGTGATTACCCAGGCCAGTCAATGGGTAGGTGATTACCCAGGCCAGTCAATGGGTAGGTGTTTACCCAGGTGATTACCCAGGCCAGTCAATGGGTAGGTGATTACCCAGGCCAGTCAATGGGTAGGTGATTACCCAGGTGATTACCCAGGCCAGTCAATGGGTAGGTGATTACCCAGGTGATTACCCAGGCCAGTCAATGGGTAGGTGTTTACCCAGGTGATTACTCAGGCCAGTCAATGGGTAGGTGATTACCCAGGCCAGTCAATGGGTAGGTGATTACCCAGGCCAGTCAATGGGTAGGTGTTTACCCAGGCCAGTCAATGGGTAGGTGATTACCCAGGCCAGTCAATGGGTAGGTGTTTACCCAGGTGATTACCCAGGCCAGTCAATGGGTAGGTGTTTACCCAGGTGATTACCCAGGCCAGTCAATGGGTAGGTGATTACCCAGGTGATTACCCAGGCCAGTCAATGGGTAGGTGTTTACCCAGGTGATTACCCAGGCCAGTCAATGGGTAGGTGATTACCCAGTCCAGTCAATGGGTAGGTGTTTACCCAGGTGATTACCCAGGCCAGTCAATGGGTAGGTGTTTACCCAGGTGATTACCCAGGCCAGTCAATGGGTAGGTGTTTACCCAGGTGATTACCCAGGCCAGTCAATGGGTAGGTGTTTACCCAGGTGATTACCCAGGCCAGTCAATGGGTAGGTGTTTACCCAGGTGATTACCCAGGCCAGTCAATGGGTAGGTGTTTACCCAGGTGATTACCCAGGCCAGTCAATGGGTAGGTGTTTACCCAGGTGATTACCCAGTCCAATTTAAGCTTGACTCAGATGAAAAGGTACAGGATTTAATAGATCCTAATGAAATACTTCACACTTGGACTAAGTCACCAGAAATAATTTTTCCTCCTTGATTCTCCCAGCTAGCAGATTTTCTTTCACGTTACGTTACCATGGAGATCTAATCAGTCAGACCAAACTTCGAGAGGAAACAGGGATGAATTATAACCCCCAGCCTCTGCTGTGCTCATTCTCTACCTGCGTCCCAAATGACAGCCGATTCCCTTTATAGTGCACGACTTTTGACCAGGGCTTTAAAGGGAACAGGGTGCCATTTGGGATACAGACAAAGACTCTGTGTTCCTGGTCAGATGTTGGAGGTGAACAGCACATCGCGGTCGACAAGGCAATGTCATCAGCCTGGCACTGGGAAGTTGTTCATGTCCAACCTGCTGTGTCTGGCCATGGGCTGGTAGATCAAAGGACAACAGTTATCACCTGACTGAAGTGCAGAGAGAGAGTCACACACACACACACACACACACACACACACACACACACACACACACACACACACACACACACACACACACACACACACACACACACACACACACACACACACACACACACACACACACACACACACACACACACACACACACACACACACACACACACACACACACACACACACACACACACACAGTTTTGCCACCATGACTTCACTGTGTGACCAAAGTAAAGTCTGTCATAGTATTTTCATTCAGTGGTGAATCAGCACTAACATGACTACAAATGGCCAACAAGGCTTTTATGAGACTCCAGTGGACGGTGTCTCTACAGTGACACGTGTGTTGTTGTTTAGGCTCCGTACTCCAGCACTTTGGATTTGAAATGATACAATGACTACGAGGTTAAAGTGCAGACACTTCTACATGAATGTGGATGCTAACATGATTACGGATAGTCCTCAATGAATTGTGAATAATGATGATTGAGAAAATTAGTCACACAAATATCATACCCCCAGGACATGCCGGGGGGCGGCAGGGTAGCCTTGTGGTTAGAGTGTTGGACTAGTAACCGAAAGGTTGCATGTTCAAATCCCCTGACAAGGTACAAATCTGTCGTTCTACCCCTGAACAGGCAGTTAACCCACTGTTCCTAGGCCGTCATTGAAAATAAGAATTTGTTTTTAACTGACTTGCCTAGTTAAATAAAGGTAAAATGTTTAAAAACATTTTTTTTTAAACCTCGCACCATTACATTAACAGGGGAGGTGAACATTTTCTTGGGGTTATGATACTTGTGCATTTGTAACTTTCTCAGTCATTTACATTTGAGTCATTTAGCAGTTTCTATTATCCAGAGCGACTTAGTTAGTTCATTCGTCTTAAAATAGCGAGGTGAGACAACCACATATCAAAGGTATAGAAAGTACATTTTCCCTCAATAATGTAGAGTCAGAGTTAGGGGGGTCAAGTGCTGGTTAGAGGAGGGGAGAGGGGGGGGGTGTCAGGTGCTGGTTAGAGGAGGGGGGTCAGTGTCAGGTGCTGGTTAGAGGAGGGGGAGTGTCAGGTGCTGGTTAGAGGAGGGGGGGGGGGTCAGGTGCTGATTAGAGGATGGGGGAGTGTCAGGTGCTGGTTAGAGGGGGGGGGGGTCAGGTGCTGGTTAGAGGAGGTGCTGGTTAGAGGAGGGGGTCAAGTGCTGGTTAGAGGAGGGGGAGGTGTCAGGTGCTGGTTAGAGGAGGGGGGGGTCAGGTGCTGGTTAGAGGGGGGTGTCAGGTGCTGGTTAGAGGAGCAGGGGGGTCAGGTTTCTGGTTAGAGGAGGGGGGGTCAGGTGCTGGTTATGTGTTATTTTTTATTACCCCCCCCATAAAATATTTACAGTTAATACATGTTTTATTTTATTATTATGTCTTATTATTATTATTCACGATTCATTCAGGACTATCTGTAATCATGGTAGCATTCACATTCATGTAGAAGTGTTTAGAAACATTATATTCCTATTTACAATAAACGTGACTCGAAAATGACTCAGTACATTATTTATCCTTCACTTCTTTTGAGCACAAAATAATCTGAAACACAATCTAAACAAATAGCAGATGCATCCAACCAGTTTGTAGAGTCACAAGGTGGATGTAAACATTGTGTTCTGGGAATATGTGAACAAATACTACTCACTTGACTCCTTTAATATAACATAAGTCAATTTGTTCCAATACATTTGGTCCCTTAAAATGGAGAAACTATGTACAAAAAGTGCTGTAATTTGTAACAGTCCACCGATATGAATGAAAATACCCTCAAATGAAAGCTGACAGTCTGCACATTTAACCTTGGTGTCATTGTATCATAAATCCAAAGTGTTGGAGTAAAGAGCCAGAACAACATGTGCTGCTGTCCTAATGCTTTTGGAGCCGACTGTCCTTCGTCTCACGAGCATGTAGCCTAATAGTCTCATTATTTGATGGAGGGAACTGGCCTTGCTCTAGGTCCTTCAAACTCAACTCTGGACGCCGAAGCCTGTTCCACTGCCTTTTTTCATTGTTCCCTTCTAATCAGGGACTGATTTAGACATGAGACACCAGGTGGGTGCAAATAGTTATCAGGTAGAACAGAAAACCAGCAGGTTCCGGAGGACCTCGTCCTCGTAGGCTAAGAGTTGAATACCTTTGTGGAGGGATCTGGCCTTGCTCTAGGTTAATGGTGGAGGGATCTGGCCTTGCTCTAGTTAATGGAGGGACCCTTGCTCTAGGTTAATGGTGGAGGGATCTGGCCTTGCTCTAGGTTAATGGTGGAGGGATCTGGCCTTGCTCTAGGTTAATGGTGGAGGGATCTGGCCTTGCTCTAGGTTAATGGTGGAGGGATCTGGCCTTGCTCTAGGTTAATGGTGGAGGGATCTGGCCTTGCTCTAGGTTAATGGTGGAGGGATCTGGCCTTGCTCTAGGTTAATGGTGGAGGGATCTGGCCTTGCTCTAGGTTAATGGTGGAGGGGTTAATGGTGGAGGGATCTGGCCTTGCTCTAGGTTAATGGTGGAGGGATCTGGCCTTGCTCTAGGTTAATGGTGGAGGGATCTGGCCTTGCTCTAGGTTAATGGTGGAGGGGGGCCTTGCTCTAGGTTAATGGTGGAGGGATCTGGCCTTGCTCTAGGTTAATGGTGGAGGGATCTGGCCTTGCTCTAGGTTAATGGTGGAGGGATCTGGGCCTTGCTCTAGGTTAATGGTGGAGGGTTCTGGCCTTGCTCTAGGTTTGTGGAGGGATCTGGCCTTGCTCTAGGTTAATGGTGGAGCCTTGGGTTAATGGTGGAGGGATCTGGCCTTGCTCTAGGTTAATGGTGGAGGGATCGGGCCTTGCTCTAGGTTAATGGTGGAGGGATCTGGCCTTGCTCTAGGTTAATGGTGGAGGGATCTGGCCTTGCTCTAGGTTAATGGTGGAGGGAATCTGGCCTTGCTCTAGGTTAATGGTGGAGGGATCTGGCCTTGCTCTAGGTTAATGGTGGAGGGATCTGGCCTTGGATCTGGCCTTGCTCTAGGTTAATGGTGGAGGGATCTGGCCTTGCTCTAGGTTAATGGTGGAGGGATCTGGCCTTGCTCTAGGTTAATGGTGGAGGGATGGTGGATGGTGGAGGGATCTGGCCTTGCTCTAGGTTAATGGTGGAGGGATCTGGCCTTGCTCTAGGTTAATGGTGGAGGGATCTGGCCTTGCTCTAGGTTAATGGTGAGGGATCTGGCCTTGCTCTAGGTTAATGGTGGCTCTAGGTTAATGGTGGAGGGATCTGGCCTTGCTCTAGGTTAATGGTGGAGGGATCTGGCTTGCTAGGTTAATGGTGAGGGATCTGGCCTTGCTCTAGGTTAATGGTGGAGGGATCTGGCCTTGCTCTAGGTTAATGGTGAGGGAACTGGCCTTGCTCTAGGTTAATGGTGAGGGAACTGGCCTTGCTCTAGGTTAATGGTGGAGGGAACTGGCCTTGCTCTAGGTTAATGGTGGAGGGATCTGGCCTTGCTCTAGGTTAATGGTGGAGAGATCTGGCCTTGCTCTAGGTTAATGGTGGAGGGATCTGGCCTTGCTCTAGGTTAATGATGGAGATGAGAGAATAGAGAAGATAGACCTATTTGATGATGTGCTCAGGGTGTGATATCCCAACTCTACTTCTCAAGGTCTTAAGCCTATTAAACGGCAGTGAAAACCATGATACATCAAGTTTGTCAAAAACGAGTGGAAAATTAAATTAATTATACCATTTGTTTTCCTCGTTGGGAGTTTTTACCAGTCAGGGTTACCATAGCCACTCTGGCAGGAAGGCTGTTCTCAGACTAGTGGCGCTACGGCGCTGGTGATTAGATCTTAACCTTGGAGAGGGAACACAGGCGTAAAGATCATTATTTCTCTCTCCCTGGCTCCTAATTAAGGCCATTTTGTTAATAAACGGGAATGTTGTTTAAATGCTCATGACCTCACCGTTAAGCAAAACAATAACACGGGTCAAAAACAAATCTCGCCCTTCGCCGGAACGTTCAATAGAAGCCGGTGGCTAATTAACCACAAAGCACAGTCTCTTAGTTCTCCAGGCCCGCCAGAGCGCCAGCGTTGCTCCATTTCTCCTCTCTGGATCCACCCTTGTCCCAGAGCCCATTCCTTCATGGTCTGAATCTTAATAAAATAACAGAGAGGGAATGGAGTGCTGACGGGCCCAATCCCAAATCTGATTAACCCGTTTGACCCCAGAGGAGAGTTTTCTGAGGCTGATGGAAAAATGGAGAGGTGGAGGGAGTCATCTGATAACTGACCCCTAATATAGTAGCCAGGATTGCAGATAATGAAAAGTTAAAGAGCCAGGTTAACGCTGATGGCATCAATCAGGACCTGAACTCATCCACCCAGTCCAAACCTCTATTATGGTCCATTGTAAACCATAACCACTGAGGCCATTACAACCCCATCCAAACCCTCCAAACTACTATACAATAAGGGTTGTGGGTAGTATACTCTGTTCTGTGTTTCCTCTGGGGCTAATGACATGCCTAGACATGTGTACTGTAATTAGGCCGGTCACTGAGAGGGGAACTCAAAGTTATTATCAAACAAAGGTCATTGTGTTGCTCTGCTGGCGTCTGAAACACTGCCCTCCACGCATCTATCATCCACCTCGTCCTAAATCAAGATGATACCTAGGCT